>NC_051155.1:189744239-189788377 GCF_013339745.2 Dermacentor silvarum
TTAAAATTGGCACGTTCGAGAAGGGTTCTCACACAAGCGGGCATTATGAGTCGGCCCGCTTCAAAGCCTATCAAGTTCTCGCCAGTGTCCCGTACCTCGCAGTGCGTGCTTGCTATAACATGCAGGTATAGAGGTTCCGAGGAGATCTTTGCGCAGGAGAACGCACGTACGGGCTGCGAAGAACTCGTGCTCCATAAAGGCAGCCGCGGGATAGCGTAAAACAGGTTTCGTATACTCCTTTGCGCGGTATCTTATTGCGAGCTGCTGCTGTTGTTGCTGTTGCCTCAAAATATGGATCATACTCACCAGGTTTGTAAATACTACTTCGCTTCTTCCTATAGTCCGTCTTGCGGTGTCTTGGTTAGCTCTTTGTCTCCATCATCTCATCATTTAGTTTGGACCTCTGTATGTAGTTTCTTCATATACTATATATGACGTATTAAATGAACACTAAACAGAAATACCAAATTAATCTACCCTAATGAAGTATTCAAATAGTCTATTTTATCGTTAATTTATCGGTAAGTGTTTCATTATTTCAGGAGAGAACAAAGGAGAAAGTTCCACCCCCCCCCCCTCCCCACCCCCGCTTTTTTTTCGCCATCAACATCCCCGCGCCGGTAAGTCAGTGTGACATCACGGATTTGAAAGTACACTTTTGTATTCGTGCCGTTGCGCAAAAGATGTTGAAACTTGCTGTATTCAGTATTTGGCACTTTTAAAATATAATGTAGTCCATCTTCACCGATTAAATAAATAATAACTGGGCCACAGAAGACGCCTTCGAGATCCATGACGTCACGGCGAGATGGTGCGGGAAATTCTAGGAACTTCAAGACGGCGTCGCCTCCTGTACACGTCTATCATGCTTGCGTCTTTGCCGGCTTATCAAGCGCTCTCTCACGGTAAGAGCGGCTGTTTTTGGTGTCGCAGAAGGTATATTTACTATATCAGCTCAACGTATTTTTCTATATATAGTTGACGTACGTACCTCTAACTCTAATAATGTTGAGATCAAATTGCTGTTTACATCTTCGTGTTAAGCACAAATCCACTACGTCCTGCAGACTTTCCAGCGTCACCGCTAGCTCCTAAAGAAACTCCCAGCTCCCGGGGAAAACGAAGGGTCGTAAGAGTGATCGCACCCGCCGCAAAACTATAGCTAAAACACGAGAAACCGGACCACCATGCAGACGTCAAACGCGCCTACGCACGGTTCCATGTTCACAAGCAATGGACGTCGCTTCACGAACGCCGTTTGAACACCGCCATCCCTTTTTCACCCTTATTCCGTCCGACCAAGAAATAAAATCTCTGCGCGTGGGTCCCGCGCCGACAGATCACCTTCAGGCGTCTGGAACAGAACACTGGTCGGCAGCTGGCGACGCCACCGTCAGACCTGGCGCGCCGCATCTCCGCTTACGCACTTTGATATGCATATTTTCTTTTGCGTCATTATAGTATGCCTTCCCACGCGCGCGCGGCGCGATATAAACCAACCTAGAACCGAACAGCAAATAGTGCGCAAGATTTGTCGGAGAGAACACACAATCAGCGTGCAATGCACAGAAAAGAATACCGAGCTGACGAATTTTCAAGTATAACGACTTTCGAACTCCACATGCAATTATATAAAGGTACCACCATGGAAGCCTTTCAATCGCTGAAACAGCCAGCCTCGTGGAATGCGTTTATATTCTACCTTGATTAGGGTTACTACATCCATGTGACAGCGCGAACGAAAATTGCTGCACGCGAAACGTCAACCCACACGGGACCAGAAAGGAGCGTTGATCAATGCATACCAAACACTGCATATATACAAACATATGGCACACGGAGACTTGCGCCAGAAGATTATCTAAGAAGTGCAGTGCCGCGAACCAGAGCTATCTTTGGCTAATATGTGATCTCCTTTCTTACACATTATGTATACCTCCTATATGTCGCTGTCTGTAAATGCCAGGAAAAAAATGCCCCATTGAAATAACTATCACTTTACCATTAAGTCATACCCACAATCAGAATTAAGTACTACACGATCGAGACACGAAGTACGTAGCGGCCTCCGACGACACAGTCATGCGGCGCGACGGAATCATGACTGCTCGGACTGTTGGAACGTGTTGCAACCTGTCAGAAACCTGCTGGGTGCAATTGTTTGTACGACTAGACAGACATCCGATCTCATGCGGAGTGCATTTGCGTCTGCGTGCTTTAGATGCCCCTTGAATGCCGATCGAGTCACGCGACACCACTTCGGCAGCAGCGTCGCCACCTCCACACGCGTGCTCGAGACGATGCCTCTTCACAACCGTAGCTATCGGAGATCCCGAGCCGGTGGCCAGCCACTGATCGCTTCGGTCCCTGCATAATCTCGCTGAAGAATAGGCGACCCGCCGACGCCGGAGGAAGAGCGGGATTTCGAATTGCGCCTCCAAGCCTGCCCCACCGGGAAAACGCGACCACGCAGTCGGGTACTCGGGGGCCGCGCGTTGAGAAGAAACGGACGCCGCCGACGGCGAAAGTTTAAAACAAAAACGATTAAACGAATTCTAGATAGGGCCCACTTATAGGAAATGCTATGTGCCACCCAAAACAGCGATAGCTACAGCCCACCAGCAGCGATAGCGACCGGAAAGCGACAACGCGAGTTGCTCAGAACTTGCCGACCTGGGATAGAGCCTGGGCAGAGTCAGACAGGAACCTCGATTCTTTATGGAGGCTTTTTTCTGCCAAGGCAAAAAAAAAAAAAAAAAACATAAACAAAAGAAAAACCGAAAAAAAAACGTGATTCATATGGTGATGACACCTTCGACAGAGGACAACGAAAGTTGGCTGACGTAACCCATTAAGAGCTATCGCTGTAGAAGCGCGAACCGGACTTGCGAAATTTAGCCTCCACGTTTTATAACGGAGGAATGCAACAGCCTTGCGGAAAACCATTTAAGCTATTCACTCGAGCCACAGAAGAAAGGCATCCACGACAGAGTGCGAAGTGAACGGGCAGTAAACGGTAATTGATGGTAAGTCAGCATGGCACTATACGAAAGCACTACAGCTTGTTTATTATTATTATTATTTTTTTCAATAACGCCGGGAGCCACCGAATGCTCTTCCTCCCTCACCTATACCTATCAAGCCATGCGCAACGGACGGCAGAGCTCCTGACCCGGCTCTAGCTATGCCACGTGATACCCACAACGTGCTGCGCCTAAACGATCTTTTTTTTTTTTTTTTTCTTTCTTTCATGAAAGCTTACAAAATGTGCGAAAGCCGTTACACCGTGGCAGCTCCGACAGTAGGAACCTTACGAACCGTGTTGGAAACTTGCCGGATGCGGTTCTAAGTACGAACACTCGTACACTAACGAATCCCAACACGGAGTTTACATGTAAAGTTCTTTGCTGACACCTGCAGTCAAGTAAGAGGAACGCTAAAAGCCGGCTTCAATTATATTCTGGTGTGTAAATTATGTGACGAAGCCACCGGCCTTGCGTTCGTTAACGTGCACTCAATGCACGGCACACGATCGTTTTTGCATTCGATATCCGCCTCCATCGGAATGGGGCCGCCGCTGCCGCGAAATAGAACCCGCGACCTCATGCTCGGCAGCGCATCGCCACTGGGCTACTAAGGTTCGTCAAACGCGATTTCAAAGCAACGAATTAAATGAAAATGGAGTCGCGAAGTGCTGCTACCTCCTCGCGTACGTCTGTGAGCCGTTTGTATCGTTCTCGAAAGCATTCCCCATTTTGCAGTACACGACAAACTAATGATTCGAACAGGTTAGTCGTATCGGCCATAATCGAACACCTGTGGGCACGCGTTCTGTACACGCTTCGGTGTTTGCACTCTCTGCTTTGAATACGTTTCATGACAAACCAATTCACCTCAGCTGCGTCGTTGAGCTGCGCTGAGCAACGCAGCTGACGTAATTAAAAAAAAAGGCGATGTCGTCCTTCAGCACCGTGTGCAGAGCAAGGAGGTCCTGAAGCTTGGCTCAGCGACACGAACTACAGGTGGCGCGCGAGGCGATCCATGATGGCGGACCGAGAGAGTATCCTAGCGACTGCGGGTCCGTGTGGCGGAGGAGCCGGGGCACCCAAAGGTGCAAGGCACCCGCTGGTGCATGCCGTGTGCTCCCTAGAACGCGCAGCAGGGGGCGCATAGTTCGAAAAACGCTGACACAAACACGCGGGCGAACCGGCGCACAAAGAGTGCGCGCTGTTGCGAGCTGCGATATTCGCAACTCAAATGAACTGCAGGGGGCGCTGCGAAAATTGGCCGCGTCTGGCTACACTGCGCAACATGGCGGCTATAGGGAGGTCGCCGCAACCGCTGTTTGATGTGCAGTACACTGTAGTTTGATGATTTTCGTGCAGTGTGATGCCGGTTTGCGCCGTTTTGTGGAAGGAAAGCGAGTAGCTTACGCCGACCAAATCATTTTAGCCGATCTGAGAGAGGCACAGTTGGTAATTAGGCTGAACTGGTCGCACGGTGTGTGCAAACATCTGGCGTGACAGCGGACCCGCACGAGATTCTAATGAAATCACCGATGTATTCTTAACCCATTGGTCGTGGAGTACTCGTGCACTGTTGGATGGTCAGAAAAGTACAACCACGTTTTTGCTGCTTTGATTCACTGTTAAGGCGCGGATAGATAGTCCGGTGTTTCGAGCGTGCGACAGCGACCGGCGAAGTTGGATACGTCACGCTGGCCTCGCCAGGATTGCCGAAATCTTACAACCTGCTCAGTTTGGCACGTTTAACATGGCCCGCAGAAGCGCACCAACTTGCTCGATCAGCTGTTTCCACTGTACATGCGGATAAATGCGCAGCCGGCACGCACTTTCTCATTGTTGTTGCTTAACATTTTCGTTCGGTGAAGGCGCAAACTCTGCACGCTCTTTTCAGTCCAGAGAGCAAGCGAACCTAAAATCAAGCTTTGCACTTCATCGCAAGCATGCACTATGAATCTGTGGTGAACCTTTCCCGCTACTTTTGCGTTCCTGTTATCTATATTACATTCAAGATTTGCACAACGTGACTGGTGCTTCGCTTAGCTGTAGTTATTGTAGTAGCCGGCGCATTGTTTCCCTCGTAGAGAACAAAACGATAAATAAGAAACCGAAAGATCTGCTTACTACAATAAAAACATTTGCACACCATGTACATGTATGGCTAATTGTGCTGCTTGGCCTGACCATGCAATGATTACTACCCGCTGTCTACGAACATGTCGCTTAATTATGGCTGCTGTGTAAACTAATGAAATAAAACAAATGTTTCTGTGCAAATGAATGTCAACTGGCATTATGCAGTCAACTGGCAACTTGCATTATGAATCTAATTAATTTTCCATTTTATTCTATATTTAATATTTCTCTCGCTGGCCACTACGCGGCGCGACCGTCTGTGTGCCGCCCCGTTTCAAAGGGGATGCCAATAAATCATCATCATCATCATCATTGCGAATACGGGGAGGGGACCTTCAATCGAAAGAGACGGGACCGTCCAGTCCACTGATCTCCACTACAGATCAGTGGTCCAGTCGCCTTTCTTCTACTGCTGGGTTTGCATGTGCAGCGCTGCCAGCACGCCGCTAGTTGGAAGAACAGTTTAACCACCCCAACACACACATTTTTTGTTTTTGTTTTTATCGCCGTTCAGAGAAGGTGGAGCCATTTTCCTTTCCTGCCAGTGGGAAAGAAGATATCCTTTGTGGCGCAGCCCGGCACTGCTCTTCCAGCAGGAGAACGGCATTGTGAGCTGAGGGGCCGGGGCACCCAAAGGTGCAAGGCACCCGCTGGTGCATGCCGTGTGCTCCCTAGAACGCGCAGCAGGGGGCGCATAGTTCGAAAAACGCTGACACAAACACGCGGGCGAACCGGCGCACAAAGAGTGCGCGCTGTTGCGAGCTGCGATATAGCTGCCCTCCGGACCCTGGAGACGCAGGAAAACGCCGAGGCATGCGTGCGCGCATCCACGGCGGTGCTTCTCCCGCAAGGGGGTCACTTTCGACGGGGAGTAGCTGGGTGCACAGCGCACGGTTGGGTCGGCGTCGACCAGTTTTCACCTAGTCGTGATCTCCATCTCGGCGATGCGTTACGTTGTGTGAAGCACGTTAGCCGCTACACGATTAAGCGACGTTTAGTACTCTCTAGACAAATATAGGCCAAAAAGCGGAAGCGTGGTGACGGCGGAGAGCATATTCCGGATTTTTTTGTCCCCTCATAATACCGTGGCAATTTCTTAAAGTATTGAAATGGCCGAATACAAATAGAAATTAGGCTATGATGTTTGCGCCTGCGACGGCACTGTAGGCTGAAGAAATAAGTCGATGCTTATCTCTTCCATTCGAATTCATCGCAGACAAAATTCGTGCGAGCTGCATCTAAAATACGCAGGGAAGCATCGGGAAAAAGCTACAACAAAAGTACGGCTGTAAGACAGACTTATAACACACGGCGCATCACTGGTTGATGTTGCTAGCCGCCTGCCAGCATTATCTATTGCTTCTGAGAAGAACGAAAAGTGAGGGAGAATGTTGCTGACCGCACTGTAACCGCCTAGCCGACGGCTGACACCCGAGCACCGGCCAGCAGGGAGGCGAGGTAACGGGTTAAAAGTGAACATGGGAGAAAGTACAGAGAAAGAGGAGAGAAGAGGGGGCTATTACAGTATTCACTATAAGTGCCAGCCCCGCAGTGGTACCAGATATGTCGGGGCAAATGTTTTTTGAAGGACCGTTACCTAGATGTCTCCTCGGCTAGCTTTCACATTTCCGAGACAGGAACAAAATGCCGCGCAACACGGCCCCTCAGCAGGCAGCCCACCTGCTCCGTGCACTGACATCACACCTCCGCGTTCCTCGCGAGCCGGGACCTGGCGCAGGCCACCTTTTTTTTTTCCCGACGGATGCGGCAACTCACGCGGCACGAAAGCGCATTCGCCGAAGCTGCCCGCGAGCCTCCACGGCGATAAGCGAGGGAGCAACGGTGCGCGCCCGACGGCGCAACAATGCAACAATGGCGAATGGCATCGGAAACGACTACAGGCCGCCTCGAAAGCACCGCGGCAGCGCACCGCGCACCGTCCAACTTTGCTATCGTAACACTGTCGACGAATGGGCCGCAGCCCGAGAACGTGTTGTGTGTAGCGTTAATGCTCCGGAAGGAAATATCAAGTCCGCTCGGCCAGAACTAAAGGAGAGAGTGCCGGAATCAATGGCGGCCATTTCCGCAACTCGACTCCGCACGCTCACTCACGGCCGGACTCGACTCTCCTCCGCGCTCCCTCAGCGCGGAGGGTGGAGTCGAGTCCGGCCGTGGCTCACTTTGCCGTCTCTCGATAGCAGCCTGCGTGCAGCGGGACGAATCTGTCCGATAGCTTCGGTGAGATCCCAAGCGCACTCGCGAGCAAGCAACGAGGCTATAATGACAACTTTGACAACCTTACTGGGCGTTCAATAATATACGCACGGTAAATTGGCGCGAGCTCGTACGCGGTGAACTATTCGCACTGGTCTGCAGCACAAGGCTCTTGCATGCAGTGGCGATGGCCGCACACCCAGGAGCACCAACCCCACAACACTAACTATATCTATACGTTACACATGCACGCAGAAAGTTGTGTATCCCCCTCACAATGGACGTACGCACACACATAACTAACTGTTTGTTCCACTAGGAGAGATGGAATTTTATCAGAACCTCGCCGCTCCCACAACCCGCCTTCTGAAAGGGGGATGGTGGCCGCTGCCACCAAGCTCATTAGTTTTACCTTGTTTACTGCTGCACCTATTCTATGGCTGGTGGTAACGCACAACTGAATATTGAAGTAATGTTTTCCGTTTCGAATCTTCCCTACCTTTATGCCTTTAATCTTCCAGTCGCCTTTTACTGTAGTACAAGACTGCCTTCTTTTACTATTATTTAGTAAAAGACAGCTAGCAGATTCATCAGAACTCAAGACCACGAGCAAGGTAACTATACGTCCTCATTTACCACTGCATGGCTACGCTAACAAAGCATGCATGCGCAATTGTTCCTGCCCTGTTTCCACCGTGCTAGGAACGAATAGTCGATATCTGCCAATTTTCTCCACTGGAATCGAACAGTAAGGCCCTTACATCATCCTAAAACTTTCTGTTCTGATTCAATTTCTTGCTGTTCAATGTAATTTCATTACTAGCTTCCTCCAAGGCATGCTAGCTTCCCCCAAGGCATCTCCATGGGTCAATAACCCACAAGAAAGATATAGCAACAATTTTTTCTTTAACATTTTTTTTTTCGAACCCGAACCGGGCAGCAGAGTCTGTCACACCCAAGAGCAACGCGCTCATGCGGTCTGAAATCGTTCCATCCCGGCCCGCCTGCATGAGCACGGAAGGTTCGAAAATCAGCTGACTTCGACCCTGGCATAACGAAGCTAGAAAACAAAAAAAAAAAAAAAACGACATATTCACATGGAAAGCCGCAAGCTAGGCGTGACGATGTGTGTGGGGTGTAAACATGAAAAGAGAGTAGCTTCCGGACACGGGGAATTCCGTCACGCCTTTGGATTCTCCGCCAGAAACGGAAACAAAGGCGTTGCAAACGCCTACGTGCGGAACCCTTTGGAGCCGATAGGAGCCCTTTGGAGAGAGGAGAGAGCGAGAGAGAGAACTACAGGCGACACACGTGCCCAAAACTTTGATATCTACAGAACGCAAGGGATATATGGTACGTTTGTATATCCACAGATGGGCGTTACCGTCCTTCGAAAAACAACTCGAGCAATGTGCACGCACCCACGAAAGCATGCTCGCAAGAGCGTTGACATCAGAGCAAACACGCTGAGCTCTTACTTGATGAAATCAATGCGCAGAAGGGGGCAAGGAAGTCGGTGCGGGGTTTGAGGGGAAAGCAAGGCATTAAGGTTGCACAGGAAAAAGAAAGAAAACAATGTGGACAGAAGACGACGACTGCGCGAGCCACAGTTGCATGAGCGGGTGCATATTCAGAAGCGAGAAATGTATGCAGCGACGCGTCAGAGGCGAGCCCTTCAACCGCATGCCACCGATATGCGCCGCTCCCGCTCCAACTTGTCTCGCTCGCCATCGGTGCACTGCTGGCCTTCGTAAACGCGCACCGGGTATAGCGCATTTTCGCGTGTATAACAGTGCTATGCGTGTATATATATGACACAGAACAAATTGTACTTCGTTTCTGCACGTACATTGCTTAGCATATGTGACGAAGTGTGCATTAGAAAGAAAGAAAGCAACTTGCACGTGCAAGTATCATCGGTCTAAAAATGCTTTCTTCTGAAATCTCACCATCAACGCCGTCGTACAATAGCATCATCGACTCTCCTGTTAATACATTCTCACGCAGTCCGCGCCTGGATTACGTATCGATATCGCGCTGGCTAAATGTTACCTCCTATAGGGGGGAGGTAGACGGTTAAAGGGGGAGCTGCGTCTCACCCCGATCACCCATACTCTCTGACGGGTGCAAATAAAGTGCTTTCTCTCTCTCTCCAAGCATAGCGAGCTGCCAGAAGAGCTCGCTTGCAATCGTAAAGCAGCGAAATACATATACACCGTAGACCAACGAAAACTCGTGCATAATCCACAACCGCATACGTTCGAACTTTCAGTGCGAGCAATACTCTAAGAACGTGGCACGTCGACGCAAGAGCGGAAATAATTGCTTACCACAGCACATACAGTGCGTGTGATTTCTTCGCCCGACTCTGGACGACATAAACAAGTTATTAGGCAATTCTCTGCGCGCTTGGAAGACAACACCAACTGATTTAAGCAGAGATACAGCTAGCACCGGGAGATGCATACATACGGCGACCTGCCGTGATGGTGTTCGACACGGAATCTCAACGAGCAGCTCGACGACGCATCAGGCGCTCGTTCGCATGCGTGTGCATACCGGCGGTAGGCATACGCACGTAATATGCGAGACGCCGCGCGGTGTATATGCAAATGTCGCCGCGCTCAGCACGCGCGGCTGTGCACCTTCTAACCAGCTCTTCGCAGTGCAGCGAGTTCTACTCCTCGCGTCGGCCAACCAAAAGCGAGATGCCAGAAAAAACGAAAGCCTTGTCCACAGTCGGCTGCAAATCTGGTTCGCGACGCCAGTTGAATGGAAAGATCGCGGAAGTATACTATCCGCAAACGGTGGCGGCTAATAGATTAGATGCGAACAATGGACGAGCCTATAGCCTCCTTTAAATATATGAGACGTGCAGCTGCAGTTTCTCGTTCCTCACTGGCTGACAAGTCCCGTAGATTTCGCCGCACTGCGCGGAATAAGCGATGCGGAGTTATGCCTGTCGCTCCTCTCGAGACTCCGCCCAGCAGCGGCTGAGGTGAGGCAGGTGAGGGGCGAGACGTGCATGAAGCAGTAATCGGGGAGCCCCCCTCCAACAAAACTCCCTAGGCTGGCTGCATGCGAGGTGGAAACTGGTCGCTCGCGCTTGCCAATTCCAGGCGTCGTGGCGAGGAGCTGGTTCTGTCTCGCTGCGAGGAAAGGAAAAGGAATGCGCTTCGCGTTCCTCGCTGATAAGCGAGTGTACGCGTACACGAGACCAACACGGTACGCGCGCACCGCAGTAGTGAGATTACAGCCGCTCGCCGAGTTGGTATAAAGCGGCAGCGTGGGCCTGTCGATAGTCGGCACTATACCCGATTCTCATACGGAGTCTAAATGCGCTTCGCGACCACGCCCGTCTGGAATGACAGCGTGCACGTTATCTGTCTCTCCCATTTTTTTTTTTTTTTTTGCATTGTTTGCCTGTCTGCCATCGACGCTGTAGCGCGCCAGTGCAATTTGTCGGAAGGAAAGAAGCTTCGGTTGTCGTCTTAACGAGTTGACGCCTCGTTGCGTCTCTGCCACAAAGCCAGGAAACTGATCCTTGCGCAATGATTGCGCAGTCCGCATATTCACGTTCAACCTGTCCGCCGTCTGCATACTCGATAAGCCTGCAGCAAGATTTCCGCGCATACTTTTGTCACGAGTGTTGCGCACATATCGACTATACACTGTTCCGGTACGGTAAACTGGGAGCTAAATAAGGGCAACACGTTCATGGATTTCAGCGGTAGTCGCTTAATGCTCTGAACATAAATGAAATTCGATTCCTCGCAGAAATTCACGTATAACAGAAAGCAAAGGCCCAGTGCTACCAACCGAGCCTCTCATTACGAGATCGCTATAAGCTTTCGCTTCCCGAACAAACATCGTGAAAACGCCTGCGCGTCAAAAAAATAAATAAATAAAAAAAAAACCGAACAAGCGCAACAAACCCGTCTGAACGCATTGCCTATTCTCCAATTTACGGATCCGCGGAAGCTGCGCGACGTCCCGAACGCAAAGTCAATGTGGAGAAGCCCGCTGCTGACTGCGGCTCACTAGCTGGTGACGTCACGACTGATTCAGGCATGCCGCACGCGACGCGTCCTTTACGCAGCTCCACAGCCGCGCAATAAAAACAGCAGCAGCAACAGCAGCAGTGGGGTCGGGTCGGCGACATGCGCGCGCGCGCACACACACACACAGCTGGCCGAAGGTCGCCGAGTGCGGAACACCCGGGCGCATGTGCGCGATGTGCGCGTTCGCCACATGAGACAACCTTCACCTCATTTCCCCCTCCGCCTCTGTCCATCCCCGGCAGCCGTTTCCTTTCTCTTTAAAATTCCCTTTGAAGTTCGCGTTTCTTGTTTTGTCTTTCTCTTTAATGCAGTTGTAAAAGCACAGATGCTTGCAGCCATGCAGCGCTCCGGGCGCGCCTGTTATATACACGTACACTGCGCGCGCATGCAGACATCTGCGCAACGGCTGCGCGATGTTCCGCCTGCAGGCGACTCTGCGGCACACAGTGATGGGCGTATATGCCTCGTGTCGAACAAGCATGTATACTGTACACACGAGCATCGCAGTGGTCTATCCCGCGAGCTTATACTTGTGTCTCCGTCGAGCCTTGGTGGCTGCATGCATGCCTAACACCACGTAGATATCTGACTGTGATGTCATGCAGGAAGGCTCATTGGTAACCGTACTTTAAAGAAGAAATGACGTCGGCTGTCCGCTACGGAAATGCACACACGCCCACTCTCCCGAATTTTTCGTAAGGTTTGCGAATTTGGGCTCGATTTACGATTTAACAAAATTAAATTCTGGGGGTTTTACGTGCCAGAACTACGATATGATTATGAGGCACGCCGTAGTGGGGAGGCGGGGGGCTCCGGGTTGATTTTTTTTTCTCCCTGGGGGTCTTTAACGTGCACCCAATGCACGGCACACGGCCGTTCTTGCATTTCGCCCCCCATCGAATACGATTTCACGAATGTTGCGTCAAGCTGACGAAAAATAAATTCTATTCGCGAAAAGGTTTCGCTCGTCGGTCTGCGAACCTTGATTCCGTTGGAAACCTTTTACGATGGTGAAAGGACGCCAGAGGGGTACGTACATCTGCTCCGAGCAAGTTTATACAGACATGTTCCTGAAGCAGTCGCTGAAAAAGTCATTGTGACCTAAAAGCAATGTGCTGCTTGTCACTATTTGTTGTGCGAACTTTGGTGCTGCTTGTGGGCTGCGTCGGAAGTTGAATCATATTTAATAAAGTGCATATGGAACCACGAAAATGCGTGTGCTTAGCGAAGCTTTAAAACAAAGTTCGTGAACGCAAAGAAAACGGTCAGAAATGTTGGAGAAGAAATCTCGGCATGAACATCCTGCATAATAAATCTATAATAGATAAAGGAAAGTGCCTTACTTTGGTAAGCATGCACGGAAAAAGTAAAAGAGATCAAGAAATATTTACGATACGTTTACGCAAGAAGAGTCTTTATAGCACCTATATATAGAGCAACAAAAAGAGTAAAAGAAAGATGTGTGTTTCAGTATCAGTGTAGTGAGCCACGATTATGCGATATAACACAGCGAGTCAAATGATGTGACTGCATCCCACAAATGCATGAAAACTAACACCACTGAATGGGCCAATCGGAAGATGAACAACGCAAGCACATATACGCACATGCGCTAACTCTCAATTATAGAGCTTGCATGTATTGCGTAAAACACAGTATGTTAAAAAAACGAAGAAAAAAAAAACGATAGTTAACGGCACGCAAACGCGGAATACTGACATAACCAACTGTATCCCTCTACAGCGTTTAGGAACACTTCCAGCGAGAGCCAGCCTTTTCATATCCGATAGGTCGGATAGGAGAAAACTCACAGGCAAGATACGGAAGTGAGACTTGGCACATAGCGAGCAGGCATGGTGTAGATACAAATGAGATCTTTAAACGTTGTCTACAAGAATCCTAAATATTGTAATTGACAAAGCTGCAAGACACCTTGAATTGTATTCGAAAGTTCTTGTTGCTGTTTAGGGGCTTCTCCGCTCAGCTTATGTACTGTTATTGATGTATGCTTGCCCCGAGTTCCCATATTTATTTACTTGTTTTCCTTGCTGCATATTGAGCACTTTTTAAAATGCGTCAACGACTAACCGCATTCGTCCCTCGAGAAAAACGCAGCATACTCTACGCTGCAGCTGATAATCGGGTCACTTCTAAATAGTACCGCGCGCTCCAGCTTACGACGTTGCGTGAACGAGGACGGTTGAAGGCACGCATCGGTATGCAATAATAATGGGAAGCAGGAACCTGCAGCCGGACATGGACCGGCGGAAAGGGGCGCCCACGGGACTAATTGACGTGTGCTGGCACGGTTTATTTTCGACCGCGTAGGGAGGGCGTCGTCCACAGGCCAGGGGGGAGCGACCGCTGTGGGGACTTGGTCACCGAGGCGGATTCGTTCGCACCAACAAGCGCCACGTTGCCCTGCCTTGACTCTCAAATAGCGCTGTGTGCATGTGTGTGTGTGTCTTATTTTGTGTCTCTCACTGTGTACTCGTCTCTTCACGCACCTTCTATAAAGCCACGTACCAACTTGAGAAATTATAGCCTTCTTCCGCACGCTTACACAGTTCGGCAAGCGGATGTTGCCAGCGGAACGCTCATGTTTGAACTCTCAGGCGGCGACCATCCGCGCATGTACGCGACGCTCCCAAACGCGAACTTTTGCAATTAAAAACTATCAGAAACAGCATGCACCTAACTCCACCAGCACCGTTCTTTACTCCCATTTTTTTTCTTTATTTCATCGCGTCAAAGAAGGCACAAGCAAATGTGAAAGTGAAAATGTCCTACGAGGAACAAACATCAACCGTTTTCCAAGCACGTCAAGTTGCAGTAATGCACTCACTATCCCCGCTGTGTTACTACGAGCTGGCTCCGTGCCACAGCACTCTATACGACCTCTCCGATAATTTGCGTATCTGCACGCGTAATTCTCCGCGCCGACTGCGCGTTCCCCCCGCGGGACGTGCACACACGCTTACGAGCCCCGCATATCTATACCGTTGTGCGTGCTTCCCTACACCGTACAGAGCTGCCGCCTCGCGCTGGGTCCCACCCCAGATCCACCGGATAACGGCCGGCGCCGGTCGAAGCCGGGTAGTAAAAGCTGCGCAAGGAGCCCAGCGACACCCCCGTCAGTGGCCGCACACCATCGGCACACAACGGGCGAGCACACAGTCGACCGAGGCGGGGCTGCCTATATATCCCATGCACCACCGGCGCGCAAGCACACACACACATCACACGGCGATCAACGGTGGCAGCAGCAGCAGCCTATACCAGCGCGTGCCGGTCGCGCGCGAGTTTAATAAGTATGTCAACAACGCGAGAAAGAATTTCCGCCCGGCGGCCGCGGCCAGCCGCGCGCCGACGACCACACGACACTGCGCCGCAGCGGAGGGCGGCAGTTTTCCAACGCCCTTGACGCCCGTTCGGCGTGCAAACAGTTGTCTGCGTCGCACGCTTTCGCTAAGCGAGGGACAGAGGGAAGGAGCTACAGGAGCGAACGAAATCGAACGAGAAGAATTAACGAAGCACAACGAGAGACTGCACGACGACCTTTCGCACTAACAGCGCGCACTGCGGCACACAGAAGGGTTCACGCGGTGAACGCACGCGCGTGAACGCTGGCATGCCTCCGAGTTACGCCCGTCGTCGCCGATCACGTCGCCTCGCCACACACGCTCTACCCACACAGATCCTACTGACAGCGCGGGAGACCCCCCCCCCCCCCCCCCCCCTCTTTCGATGTTACTTTTTGTCGGTCGCTCGCGCACCTTCACCGCAGCCGGTATGTCACGAAAGGAGAAAGCGCGCGTCTGTAAACGCCCGGTCTCGCGCTGCATGCAGGCTCGCGCGCGTTTAGCTTCCTGTATATGACGCAGAGAAACTTTTTTTTTTTTTTTTTTTTGTCCTGGCCACTGCTCGCGCCCACCGAGTCGCGTGCGTGCGTGAGTATTATACGCGCGGCCACTGAGCTGAATGAGCTATATACAACCTTGTCGGCTTGCTTCAACGCCGCGAGGCCTTCGCCTCTCGGAGCCGCCGCTCATGTGCTGCAATAGGCCTTAATTTCCGCGCACCCAGAGACAGTCAAGAACAGTGGGACCGCGTCTGACGCATACGCTCCACCTCATCGACTCCGTGCTGTGCAGGCGCAAGCTATATACGGGTCGCATGAGCCAACCAGAAACGAGATCTGGAAGAGGGCATCTGATCACGAGATGTCAACTGAGTGGAAGCTCCACGGAAGGATTAGCATCGCACAATGGGCGATCCCACCGCCTTCATCTGTATAACACGCTCCCGTAACTGCAGTGGACGACACGTGCTCTATAGCCAATTTGCTGCTTTGCACGGAGTTTGTGGGACGACAGAATGACAACACCTCCCTCGCTATAGGACCTGGGATCCCGAGTGGAGATTTATACAAACAAGGCTTTCGCACAGAGACGGCTACTATATACCACCACCACCCACAGCAGCAGGACAGACGCTTATCTTCCGGGTGGGAAGTCCGCCACTCGGCGATTGTCCCGTCGTCTTATCTGTGTACTGTTGTACCGCTTACTTCGCCGCATGATTTATTCTTCGACGTCGCTCGATACAAACTAGTCCAACGAGCAGCCTCACAGCCCGCTTCTCATGCCTCTCCGTGCCAATAATGAAAAACCGAGAGAGATCTAAAAAAAAATGTCTCACAGGAAACAAACAAGCGCTCGACAGCAGGTGGTGATCGAATCAGCGCGGTCACTTAATGCCGTATACAACGGTGACCGAGTTAACAATGATAGGACAAGCCATATAGGTCAGCGAGCAGACGCAAACTTCAAAGGACGCGATTTTAGTGGCTAAAACGTCAAGAAGTTACGTATACGAAGTAGAATAATGTACCTGTTAAAGCCTCCTTGTTAACCGTTTCCTCACATCACCGCAGATCCCTTATCATTTTCTTATACCGAACTGCGGCGATTAAATGGCTAAGGAGCGCTGCAGCAGAGAATGGAATCGCCGGTTCGGTTCTTTACGGCGGCAGCCACACTTCATGAAACGGAGGCAGAATGCGAAGACGAGCGTCAACGTGTCCGCCTTTGCACAGCGAGCACTGCCACCCAAACTTTATATAATAAATGCTATCTCTCTCTCACTCTCTCCGCCTCACATCCGGAGCACGTGATGTCCGGGGCTATTCAGTACAATGCGCCCCTCGGTACTTTTACAAGGCGCCCCTCGTTCCTCCATGGTGCAGCGTAATGCGCTGCTGCTAGGCGGCCGGTGGAGAACATGCGTAACTTTGGGGTGCCAATTTTAATCCAATCAAACGTGCGCGGAGAGCTAGCCGAAGCCCAATATATAGGTGCAACCTTTGCAGTCACTCCCGTCGAGAGAAATATTCTAAAAAAAAAATAAAGTATTCGCTATGACGCGTATATACATAGGAACACAATATGAAGAAAACGGTGATATAGCCTCGATCGCACCGTGCAGTGCAGACGCTGAAACACTGTTTTAGCGAACTTATTTCAAAGAACCACTGACACCAAAAATTCAGTTCAAACCCGAGATGTTTGTGTTGTCTGATTCTCCTGCATACAGGTACCCCTGATCGAATATTAATGGCGAACGTTGCCTTGAACATATTTCAATATGGCTTTAAAATCAGCGAAGCGCCTCATCTGACTTGTCAGCACCTCGCGACATCGTTCTCAATTTCAATGTGACGCGTTTAGTGGTAGGTCGGCCTCTCTGTGACGCTTCGTCGGCTCCGCGAATATTGTCGACGTCACAGATCGGGACCGGATCGGAGATTCACCACCAAAGCCACAACGCCACCACGGCGGGTCACCAGTTTTTGAGACTACGTAATCACGTGTCCGGTCGGCTGCGACTCGTTTCTTACGGTTTCGGGCGCGCGTTTTGAAGTGACGTTAAAATTGATCAAAATTAACGAATATATCATTATGTTCATCACATGGGAGCATTTACGGTTTCATTCCGTGATTATGAAACACAGACAAACTCATTAAAGCACAAAATTCGAAAACACAAATTTGGCCGTCAGTAGTCCTTTAAGCTCTTAGGCGGTGGCCTTAATGCCACTAACAGTAACCTTTAATTGGGGTGCGTACTGTAAGCAGAACGAAAATGAGGGGAGAATTCTGCCGGTTGTATACAGCGCAACTAACTGCCTGGCCGACGGGTGCACACCTGGACATCGGGCAGCAGGGAGGACAGGTGATACGGACTCCTTCGGGGAAAGTAAAGAAATGAGAGAGAGAGAGAGAGAGAGAGAGAGAGAGAGAGAGAGGACAGCAAAGAGAAGGGGCGCTACGTGCAATATTTACAATTGAGCAACCTCGTAAACTAAGCGCCACCGCCTCGATTGTGATGCGTCGTCACGTATAGACCAGCATTCCCCAGTGCTGTGCGTATATATATACACACAGAAAGAACGCAAATGCCTGCATGGGCGCGCTCATTTGTCGAGGTGCTCGCCTTTCCTTCGCGACGAAGCGGAAGCCGCGCTGCACGATGGTGCGCGCGGCGGCGCTGCTGTGGAAATAAACGAAACAGCCTAGCGACACCCGCATCCTCGAGCACTGCTTTTACCCGAGCACTCGTGACTCGCCTCCCAACCGCACGTTTACGACGTGAACGCCACGCTCTTGGGGGCCGATCTACTTCGGCGCTATTTCCGTTACGCGAGTGAAACAGCGTCAGGAACGCTGATGTTGCCCAGCCTGACGTGCCTAACGAGCAAGTAACGCTGACAAGATTCCGCAGCACTTCCTATACGCATGCGGCTGCTGTTTCGTTTCCTCGCGCTTGAGCGAGTCGGTTTTACGTTGCTTTACACAAAAGCGGAACTCTCTCTCTACGTCTGCCCATTTTATGTTGCATACATACACTCCCTTCTCTGACATGTTGGAAAGAGATAGATATGAAAAGCCAGGAGACAGAAGTTTTAGGGGAAAGCCAGGACGGTTAACCAGGCTGAGCCCGGTATGCTTTTCTGTACCGGGTAAAGAAGGAAATGAGGCTGAAATGCGAGATGAACGAAATAAGTTCACAGCACGCAATGAAGCGTTCATCGTTCAGTTCGTCACAAGCGGTCACACAGGCTCGTTCATCTCAAGAAACGCGGCAGCGCTTTTCTGGCTTTGCGCATTGCAGACGCACGAGGACATGGTCCGAAAGAGACAGAAGAAAGGGGAAAAGCAGGAAGGTTAACCAGATGGGAAGATCAGGTTTGCTACCCTACGCTGGGGAGAGAGGGGAGGGGGAAGTAAAGTGACAGCAAAGTATAGATAAAGAAAGTAAGAAGCACAGACACAATCACAATGGTCCGAGGATCTCTTCTTCGCTATAGGACCTGTCGTATAACTGCCATAAAGCTGTCCGACAGTCTAGACTTTAATATTCGTGTGAAGGGTAATCACACAGATATGCCACGATGGGTAATCACACAGATATGTCACGTGTGTTACAAATGGCACTGTCTGCCATTCCAACTATAGGAATGAAAAGCCAGGAACTGCATGGGTGCCGATACGTCCTTCAATGATTCTCATCATTTTTGTGCAGCTGCTACTCTGATTTCGATGCTTTCCAACGAAAAAGTGAGATATATGGAAGAAATGGTAACGCTGACGTATTTCAGTCCATTTCCTGTGACGCAATTGTGGCACAGTATACGGCGGTGTTACTCCCCTTTCTATAACGCTGTCACGACTGCCCGTAGCTTTATTAAGTGACCGGTCATCGCTCTGACACCTCCTTATAGGCCGGTACTTTTTCCGTAATGTTCCTAGTGCTTTACATGAACCTTATAATCTGTGACTTGCTGCCCGTACAACAGGAGCCCACAAATGTGGCAACGGTTCTTAGAAGAATACTCGCTGTCCTCTACGGAAGCGCCACAACACCGCTCTCTCTTAGCTCACAAGAGACGAAAAATAGAGGGAAAACAATAAACAGACGAAAACAAGAAGGGCGGACGCAGAGGCAAGAGCTCGGTTTGCTCAGCTTCGCAGAACAGGCGCACGGGACATCGGATTATTTACGATGCCTCGCGCACACACACGCGTATACGGAAACTATACAGAGGAAAGATGAGCGCCGAGATTGCAGTCGCTGTAGCATAGTTGCAGCGAGAAACACACGCACAGTCGCACCACTTCTTTCCCGAGTCTCTCGCGGGAATCCGCATTGAATCTGCCGCCGCAGAGCTTCACTCGCGGCTCGAGCGAGCGATAAGGAGGAGCGCTCCGAGACACGCGGCCACCGACACGACGCTCCGTAGCGCACGGGAAGTTAAGACGCGTCAGCGCAACAACACCGGAAAACTGGCAAAGGACGTGGCCGGATAAACGCTGCTCGTCGTGCATAAGGAACGCGTTGGAACAAACGCTATTCACGGCTTTTCCTTCCCCAGCAAAGAAAAACTAAACGCCTTACGGCAAATTAAAGTATATGACCCAAAGGTGGAGACACCGACACGCATATATATAGTACTCGGCATAATATGCTTCAGGTCTATCGACGTCAAATCCTTTATACACACGTACGGTGCGCCAAGACGACTTCCTCGTTTCGTATCTCAACGTGCCACGCGTATAGACTGATTAATATGACGCCGCTTAATGGGAATGCATTTCGCATCGGGGCGAATAGCCTAACAACAGTCGCCGAGTTGTGTGCCCTGCGATGCGGCAAACCATGGCTTTTCGTGCGTATACGCCGTCGTCGACGACGCCTTGGTGCATTACCCTAGTGTATGACATGATTTTACGGACGAGTTTCAAGTTTCAGAAGCACACATTGCAGGTGCACTATCGGCCTGCCATTATTCCGCGAAAATGTCGTTTTTCGTACCGGCAAAACGTGCGCAGGCGATTGCGGCGGCTTCACTGCACAACACCGTTGGCGACTCAATCTGATTAATACTCATTGGGCAACTTTGAACACAATCCGGGCGATATCATTAACACCGATATGTCGCAATGAGACCCTATATTTCTGTTTCAGTCACATACTTTACATATTTGGGTTGTATACTTTTATAAAATTTGCGCTTCTGTTCCCTGTACTCGCAACTCTTCGGGCAAATATTCCCTGTTCATCGAAGGGTACTTGACAGTGTCTGTTTTAAGACCTGAGCAGGTGTATCTTACTGGTAGCCAAGCAACGCTACAAACACTTGGATACCATTATGACAGGTCAACTAGCATATCGTCATTCTTCGCGTTCTATAGACTGCCGAATGCGAGGACTGCATATCTTCAAGGTCAATTCCCGCCTACCCTACTCCGAACGATGGCGAGCGAGCGCTCCGGGGCCACAGGCACACATTTACGCTCCCACGCAAACGACAGTCCGCAAAGCGGCCATTCTGTCCACCGACAGCTAGCTCTTTCGCGCCACCGTTCACCAGCCAGTCATCTCCCGCCCGACCGTTCTCTCTAAAGCGATGCTTCATAGCAGCCGTGCGCAAGCGGGTCTTCTCAAACCAGCCGTGGGAAAAAAAAGCGAGCACACACGTAGTATATATAGGGGGCTACGCGAGCATCCCTTTAAACGGGGCCCCTCGCGTCTCCAAGAAGAGGCGGCCTCAAGGCCGAGAGGTGGAGGGAATGAAAGGCCTATTATCTACGCGAATAATATGTATATGTATCTTTTTTTATTATTATTAAGAGGGGAGACCAGACTTCTTCTGCATACCTGCAAATCAGAGTCACGCTTAACTCAGTCGGGCAGCTGACGGGGTCGTGAGAGGATGCGGTGGGGGATAACTCCCGTCGCCGGCTGCCGCCGCGCTACCGGGAAGCGCGTCGCCTATAAATAACCCGATGGTGTTTTAAGCGGCGCTCTGGCCGCTATACTAGGCCGCGAGAGAAAAGAAGCACTCGGCAACTTTACACGAGTGTGTAGCAGCAGCGCAGAGGAGAGACGCGAGCGTGTTTATAGTGTAGGGGGCTCTTCCCGTGACGCGCACGACAGAAGTATAAGAGGATGAATTGCCTCGAGTAAACTTTCGTTCTTGTTCACTCAATCGACACTGACGTCAGTACGCGAAAATGAGTAGCGCGCCAGTCAACGAGTGAAATAAGCTTGCGAAGTCGTCCGGATAAAAAAATGCAAGCCGATATGGGCTATAACAAACAAAGAGATTTCGCCGGGCACAGCCGCGTCTCTAACACTCAAGGAGGCAACACAGTCAAGAGCATGTCTTACCCTATTAGCACTGGTACATGTTTCACCAAACGTTCATCAATATTGTCTTGGAGGAAAGCAATCAACTGAGAGGCGTATAACTTATTGTTCTGATTTCTCCAGGTCTTAGCGGGACCGCTGTCTTGAAGGCCCACTTGTGAATGGCCCCTCTTCTGTATAGAGACCGTGAACAGTCAACCATTACGATGGCGAGTTACGTTGTTTTTTGAAGGCAGACTCTGCGTATATACCATCGCAGACCGGCCAATGGAGCAATCCTTCTTCCTGTCTCGTAGATGGTATGCGTTTAACAACGTGTGCGCACGAAGTTGCACCCCGCTTTGAGTGTGCAGTTACAAGAAGAAAAAAAAAAAAAAAAAAGAGGGGGGGGGGGGGGGGCACCAGGCACAGTTCCTTGGGTCACAGTAGACGGACCTCCGTATAACACATGTTGTCGGCGCTTGTTCGCTCACTGCAACACACAAACACATACACATGCGCGAGCATGCAGGGGTATTTTCGGAGAGGAGGGGTTCGCAGACGAGAGAGGAAACGGGGTCGCGACAAAAACGGCACCGGAAACATGGCAGGTGCGGTGCAAAACCGCGTAGTGAAGGAGCCCGAAGTCCCAAAGGGTAAAAGCCCGCAGAACGGATAAGAGTCACTTGGAAGCAGACAGCAATCGCACGACTTCCCCCTCGCGAGCGCATCAGTTTGTTTGAGTGTTCTTTTTCTTTTTCTCTCTGAGCAAACGGCCACTTCCGCCCGTGTATACATATACCGAGAGCGACACTGGTGCATATACCTAAGATATTTTCCGCAGAAGGCATTGTTTTCCCGCAGTTGCACGATTCCGGGACGGTGGTCGGCGATCCTGCTGTACCCTGAACGCACCGCACGGGGCGGTCATTCGAAAGAAGCGAAATTGACATAGCAATGGCACCCTGTGATTCAGTTAAGTGCCGTCGCGAGCATGGCCCACCAAGGCGCCATACTGCTAGCTGGTGATGGCTTTATAGCAGTATAAACCTGGCGGCGGTTTCGTGTCGAGTTACACAAAATGTGATGGCCGAAAGGGGGAGAAAGGGTGGAGGATGAGGCATGTCGCCCGATTCTAGCGCGATATATCTACAATGCCGCCTTTCGCATGATTCAATCCTCAATACGAAAACACCATGCCTTCTGCTTTTGTTTGGGTTGCTTTTTATTTCGCCGGCACCCTTCCTGCTCTTCTCGAACTAGTGATGCGAGGCCGGGCGCCCCCCAAGCAGCACAACAGAAGAAAGCCGTATACCCGCAGGGCACTGCACCCGGCACCTCCTCTCGTCTATACCACACGGCGCGCCCGAACCGAGTCCGGCATGATCAAACCGCGTCGGCGGTAGCAACAGCGGAGTTGCTGCGCTGCTGAAGCAGCGGAGGCGGAATCGGAGAGAGTGGAGTGCACTGTATAAACTTCCGCCGCTCTCGCAGCAAATATGGCGGCCAACTGTCCGCCATGGCTGCTCGCGCCGGCGGTTGGGAACCACCCTCTCTCTCTCTCTCGGCTGACTCAGGGGAGGAGGGAGGGGTTGTTCCTCCCAGCGTGGCGGACTGCTGCTACACAGCGGCGCCGGACCGACACGGACCGGCGGTCACGCACGCATGCGTCCAACGGCCGCCGCCACTAGCCGCAGCGGCCGCCTTTAAACGAAAGTCAGCGAGCACACAGTGCTGACGCTCACTCGATGCGGCGCGACGACACGAAGTGGGGGAACTGTGCGAGGAGCGGGTTACGGGCACGATCACGCCGGGATTCCAGGGGGCCACCGCAATGAGGTCATTTTGCGGCGCCTGACGGCTTCGTCTAATGACCAAAACATCCGCACTGCACGCAGTGACTCATGTTTGCTAAGACTCGCGGCGTGCGCTTCTTGTAACGTATAGTGAACTTCATTTCGAACAGTGAGTGATTGTTGTATAGTGACCTAACGGTGCGCGCGTTTGCCTCAAATTTCGCTCAAGGGGCCCAGTTCGGCCTGTCTTGCCTTTGGCTAAATCTTTACTTTCAGGTATTGGATTTGACCGGTCCCAAGCGGCGAAAGGTACAAGGCTACAGAGAAAACGTGCCCTATGGGCTTTTCAGAAAAAGAAATTCCCAACGGGTTTCCACCCACCTTAATGGTAAAACTTCGATCTACGTTAACGCGGATGCTAACTTTCATTCTCAAGAATTTACTTCCTCTGTACGAGGCCTTTCGCAGCACTGATTTTGTTTCATCCGCAATATTTCAATGAAATCGTGTGCCGGCCGTTTTCTCAGCCGCGGTCACGTGTGTTCCAAAACGTGGCTTAACGTAAAGATCTCTCAATAGCATACGATATTCTTGCGACGAAGCGCACTTGTCGTGCCGCAGTTATTCATTACAGTTCCGTAACTCCACTTCACTTATCAAGCCACCTACCGCGACACGGTTTTCGGGGGGAACAAGCACACCTACGCGCCTCCTATCAACAAGAAACAGCGGAGGCGTACGTCGTTTTCAACGTCCCGTTTACGGTACCTTTGAGGTGTTTGAATAAAAATACAATGAATAGGAAGAATGCTTGGCATGCGCGCGCTACGCATTGCAGTACTCTCAGTCTCTAATCTTACAATTCCCTCAGAACTTCCCGTGTGAAAGAGTATGGACTGACCTTCGTTTTCTTAACATCATAAGCGCTGCTGCGCTTCTTGAATTGCACCGATGCGTGCCTCATTGCAAGGTAGCCAACTGAGCTCAGCCCCTCTGCCTTTCCCTTATCACCTCTCTCTGTCTCTCTCTCATCGCGGACTTGCAAACAGTCACTGGTCCTCTAGTCTCTTCACGAGATGTCGCGTCGAAGAGATCTAAGAAATCGGGCCCACTAGCTAGCTCCTCTTCGTTTTATGAAACAAGCGGAGCGTACTACGAGTTCTCACAACTGGCCCCGATCCCAGGACTGGCGACCATTCACCCGGTGACAAGCAAGGCAGGAGGACTGCAACGTTCGCGGTACTTCATAAACGCGTCCTGTCTCGGACAGTATAGATTGTCCCGCCACGTCCTGGTCAGAACAGTACAGACCTCGCGAGTTGCACGGGCACGGAAGAAAGGAAAAGAGCTCCACGTAGTGAGGTGGTCCAGTGGCAGACAGAAGAGGACTGGCTCGTCGCCGCTACCTATAATGACAGACGTGTTGCCGCTGCCGGGCCGACAAGCGCCTGCAGGCTCACGGTCTCTAATGAGCCGTCGGCGGCGACCCGGGCGGCGCCGGTGGCGTCACGGCTACCCGAGGCGCGCACGCGGAGCGACGCCCTTGCTTAGCATTCAATGCGTTGGGCAACGACACGCGGGCGCGCTGTCTCCGGTCACGCGTCTCCATTGGGAGGAGGCACCCCGCGTCCTTTTCCTCTTGAGCGCCGCGGCGCGCGTATCTGTGCCGCGGTCAGCCACGCGTCCTCTGGTTCGGCACCGCCGGAAGCAGGCCCCCAACTGCGCGCCAACCTGGCTTCGGCACCATTTGCACAGGGGCGTCATCACAGATGTTTCGTCGTGATTGGTTGGTGAACTGAATGACTGACTTGTTCGCGTTTACGGCACGAAGGCTACACCGCGAGCTACGAAGTGCGCCGTATGGTCCCTTCCCCTATACTTCAGATGCGAATTGCACTGCCCCCCCCCCCCCCCCCCTCCCCATACTATCAGTATTACCTTTCTCTTCACTTTTCGAAGAGGCCTTATACGCATTGACAAGATACTTCTGGTTTGCTTCACCTTAATTACACTTCCCCTTGCCGTTTCTGAAGGAATTATAACGTTTTCAGATCTCCGGCCAGGATGAAGTGACTTCGTGTGTGTGGTTGGGAAAATGGGAAAGAGAGGGAGAGACACAGAGAGAGATAGAAACTGGACATCTGCAACATTTGCGCGTGTACAGTTACATCCAATGAGTCGCAGAAAAAAGAAATAAACTGCACCCGAAAACAACCAATTGCGGCGGCCAGAACATTCGCGCTCACCAGCCTTTACACGGCTCCTTAATAGTTTCTTAAAATGTTTCCCATTAAGACAAGCTAAACGATGGCTTCTTGTAATTCGGTTATGCGTATTTCCCGGTCGCATGCGGACTAGTCGCAGTCATTAGTTCCGCCTCGGCGACTGACGTGCGCGGGCGGCAGAGGCACTGGGCCGAAGAGAAAGGAATGGGAAGGAAAAAAAAAAAAAAACACAGCGGGCATCAATCACTGGTTATCCAGATACTGAAGGCACGTGGAAGACTGAAAAGAAGCCAAGTCAGCCTTTGCTCGCGTCAGGTTGGCTTCACTTTCGGGCGTCGTGAAACACACTCGCGATGAAGGAAGCAAACAGTTTATCCCCCCCCCCCCCCCTCCACAGACACCCACACACTTATACACCCAAAACAGCGTTAGCCCGAAGGTGGAAGTGGTCGCCACAGGTAACGAGAGTAGATGGAATTCTAATCGAGACTACGAGGATCGAGTGCAGCTGAGCAAGTCTGGTAATGCGTGAGGCATAACCTTCGCTCGATTAGACTGTCAGAATGTAAGTCAAGGGGAAAAAGGGCTATCTATAGGGCAGCAGAAGACACATATAGTTACGAGATCGCCAAATTTGCAGGTTGACAGGGTTCGATTGACTGATAACAGGCGAGAATAGGGATATCTATATAGAAGAGGTCGTCATACTGCAGTGGAATAATACTACTACCAGTATGATGACGGTGACAATAATGACCAAAAAAAAAACAAAAAAACCCGCTACGTCCCAACGCAATGTATTAGCCGTGACCTCCTGAAGCTGAGCGTACGCTAAGCAGTGTGTGGGACTGTGGACCGCTCTCACAGGCAGTTGACGTCGGGGAGCCGGGCTTCCGGCTTCAATCAGACAAGTTTACCTTACACTTCCCGTGTCGGGGGCTCAGCCCCATATCGCTCATAAAATATGAGGCGCGGTTATACCTGATGACGACGTCGTTACAGATAAGGCCTGCCAGCGCGTGATATATATAGTACCGAAGACACCAGTCTGACGAAACGTGCGAATGCACCCCCCCCCCCCCCCCCCCCCTCAAAAAACGAAGATAAGAAAAGAAACAAACTTGACTGGTAGAATAAGTTAAAAACGCGGTTCATTCGCTAGCTAGTTGTCTCAACAGCAGGAGAATAAGCCCATCCCGCGTTCCACGCGGCCCCCTTTCATCGCTGTCCGGTCGGCGTCCGAACGTGCTCCAAGGCTTTCGCAGCGAAAGCACGCGTGCACCCAGCACGAAACGCGCCGATCACGCTCGCTCCCACGACACTGCGCGTACACCGACGGAATGCCTCGGACAAGGAAACGCCAGTAGCATAAAATTAAAGCAAGAACAACAGAAATGCAGGGAGGAAGGAAAGGCGAGCTAGACGAACCTGGCAGGCGCGCTCGGTGGACATGAGCATAAGGTGCGAGCGAGCAAGCACGAAATTGCATCCTCCCCGGTGGAGCTGCTGCTCTAGTAGAACGAGGGTCGTGATCGGCCGATTCACGGCAACGATCGCTTCGGGAGCATTCAGCCAGGCGTCCGCAATAAAGAGGCGGGACCCAACTGCGAAGGTGCTGCAGCAGCGGCACGGCTATGCATAAGAACTGTGCGGAATCACGCACGCCCCGTCGGCATGCAGAAGCGACGTTCCTTACGTAGTCGTATACGCGTAGGCGCAAGGCAAGTACACACGAAGCACGCGGACAAGACACCGTCGTGGGCCCAAGTTGCTTGCATGACTTCCCGCTGATGAGGACCCATTCCGGAGGTCGGAGGAACGGGAGCGATACCGTTTCTTTTTACGCGCGTCTCGTGACGGCTGTACTCGTAGACGCGGGCAGGCAAAGGGGCGCAGATTGTACATCACGTGGCATAAGCAGGCGCATTTATATACATCATTTCAGAATGTGGGATTTAGGTGAGAAGATAGCTCTGCTGGGCGTACTCTAGAACTTGAGGCTGAACAGGCGACGCTCTGCGGCGGAGGGACACGTGCAAGTTGCACGATCGCAATCTGTACACTGGCTCGCGTCACGGCAACTCCCATTCCAGTGCCACATTGGTATTTCCAAACGGAGTACACGCACTTTGGGAATCGCACTTACGCGAAGAATATTGCAGGCAGCAGGCTACATAGCACCGTTTGGGGTTCTGCGAAGCGTTACCAGATGGACGAACATGTTTGGCGTAAGGCGAGCAGATTTGTGTGTCACGACAGTAGCAAGGTGACGACGACGGGGTTGTGCTCAGAGCTTAAACTCCCGATATAACTCCCGATATGCTCGACGTCCTGGTTATAACAAAAAGCTAGAAAACTTTCGTTATGGACGCACGTGCGGTCAGCAGCAAGCCAGACTAAAGGGGACTAACCTCAAACTAGCGCCGGAAGTAAGCTACGCTCGTGTATTGAAATAAACGAAGTTCCAGTCCAACCACGCCGCGACAAGAGAAAGACAAGAGTAAGTCACCGCCGAAAAGCTGCTGAAGCGGTGAAAAGTACAGGAGTGTCAACCGCTTCCACCGGGGTGTCAACTGCCAGCGCGCGCGGAGCGCACCCCGAAGTCAGTCTGTTACTGCCGTACTACGACGGTGCCACCTGGAAGAGCAAGATCCGTGCGGGGCGGGATACAGGCGGGGATCGTGGCCGAGTGAAGCATCCGCGGGGGGTTCGTCGCTGCCGCCGCTTCCAATGCGCAATGCAGCGACAACAAAAACAAAGAGCGGAAGAATTCGTGCACCCATGAAAAGTGCGTCAGCGGTTTCGTTCGTGGCGGCGGCGGGAAAACCTGTTTTCATCGCCGCGAGGAAGACGGCGGGAAAGAAATAAAAGAAAAAGGAAAGGAAAGAGAGGGAAAGACGGCCGTCCAGCCCCAGTGTGCCGCCACTCGCACGGCTCCTGCTCGCCGCTGGACGCGCAGAGCAGCAACCCGCCAGAGGGGCCCCCGGAGCCTCTCCTTAGACCAAGCTGCCCATCCTCGGTGCACGGCAGAAAAGCTGCCGCACCGGCCACCGTCCCGATGCCGCGAGTTGCGTGCAATGCGTTAAGCGTCCAGGAAGGATCATCGTGGCATGCATTCGCTGTATCACTCCCCCGCCGACACTCTTCCCTCTCTTCAGATGTCTGCAGCTCTCCGCGATTTACAGTGCTTAAAACACAGTGGACACGCGTTATTCGTCACTACAGCGCGGTTGAAGCAGAACAGTAAAGAGAGCCCTTAAGAATCGAACTGCATTTCTTTTTTCTCGCCTCACTTACCAGTCAACCCTGGTACATTTCGTCGCGCGTTGCGGTTCGCGCAACCAGATAACGTTGAACTTAAAGTACCGACAAAAAAAAAGAAAAAAAAAAAAAAAAAAAACGGAAGTTCGGACAATTTCAATTGCCGAACGTACCATCAATTCCAGAACCAGAAAAGGCACGTGTTATTCGTGAATACATACGTGAACGATGCCCGATGGCTTACTAGAGAAACAGATTTCTCATACCGAACTACTTTATGACGCGTATGACGCGCAGTGGTGTGTGCTTATTTCCTAGCGCTCTTCGCCTCGGGCAACGCTGCAGGGAAATGGCGAAAATACGGTCCACGATGCGCTCGCGGAAGTCGTTCGGCACTCGGCTCAACAAGGAGAATTCCTCTCGAGCAGGAAAAAAAAAGTAAGCGGCGTCGCGACGCACGAAACTTGTGCGCCCGCGGACGCAGCAAACAACCACCGTCGACCACGTACCACCACCGAGAGATCCCCAGGATCAACCGGTGCGAAGGGACGTCGTTGGCGGGGTACGACGCTGCTGTCGGGACAGACGACAAAAGACGAGGCCCCGGGCGCCGTTCAAGCGCGTTCCCCGCAGTTCGGTTCGGCAACGAGCGCGCATATAGAAAGGCGCTCGAACTCTTTCTCCCTCCCTCTCTGGCTTACAATAAGCTCCCCCTCCCCTCTTGCCCACCATTATTCGTCCTTCCCCCGTCTCGGATTTGAACGAGAATATAAAAAACGCAAGCCACACCTACTCTTTCTCAATGGTGTCCTTCCAGTCGTGAGACGGACCAGAATGGGAAAGCGGGAGGGAGGTGAAAAAAAAAAAAAGTTGAAAAAAAAAAAAAGAAAGCGCGCAGAACACACACGCAAAGCACAAAGCATCATCATCGCGAAACGGTGCGCAGATGTCCAAAATAAAGATAAATACAGTTTCGCTAGAAGCGCGACGAATATAACGAAGCGCGCTATCTCCTGCATACGAGACGGGGAGGGGGCGTCATATGGGGACGCCCGCATGCCACCGATTTGAATCGCCTATATAGTATAGGTGACCGATCTCGAACGGACAGGAGGCCCATCTAGGTTAGATAAAACATCTCCGTACTTAGGTTAGCGCAAACAAAATCGTGGAACTAATGCAACAAAACGGCGCGCAGCGGCGTGCGCAAGAAATAACGCCGATGCTCAACTGCGCCAGACGGACTGCTGTTTCCATCTGCGAAGCCATCCACGCGATTCAAGTGTGTCACAATTCGTGCAGAGCTCTTACTATACGCGGGAAGGTAGTGCCAATGAAGCACCCCTCGCTGATATTTCGCTGAACTTCACATCACCGCAGTGGTCCGCATTTGGAGACACAACCTACAGATAGCACGAAAGCCCGAGTCCTTTGTCACGCTACTCGCACAGCGTGCGTTGCGAAATTTCACACACACCTGCAAAAATAATGTCTAAAAAAAGTATATACACAGTGAAACAAAAAAGCCAGAGAAGCGAGCTTGTAGCGTTGATTGTTAAAATTGAATGGAAGACTTCCGAACTTTCGGTTTCTGCGAACTTCCCGGATAATACGTCACACCTTCAGTGTCAGTGTGACGCTCAGCCGAGCAGAATTGGATATACAGCGGCAACATCAAAGAGCACGTTTCTTCAGAAGCGTATACATACCGGAGCCGGGAAGCGGGCGCCCGTTTCTTTGGCACGCCGCCACCTCTCAACTCCATTATGTGTTCATTCATCGCGGTGGAGTCATTACGTCTCGGCTGCCGAGTCCGATGACTAATCCAAGATGAGGTAGATATAGGGAACTGCTTTGGCTTCTTGCGTACCGCGGTGACCACCACGCACACCGGTTTCCGTTTTCGGCTATACGACGAAAGTTCCGAGCAATTCTGTGGGTTGGAGATAGCAACAGTAAAACGATTCTTACCTTCTCCCGTGCATTGATTTGCACTCATAGTGACAATTACGCGTCACCCTTGCGCGAGTGTGTGTTTTGTAGTGTACGCGCTCTCAAAGCCGGTAGTGGGAGTCTTTTTAGTGGGTGATGCAGTACAGTAAGCAAAAAAGCAACGGTCTAAAAGCGAGCAGTGGCTTCTTGGTGCTATTTCTAGACCGCCGAAAGCCGTTATGCCTCTAGTATGAAATTTCATAATCAGCTGATGGTTCGATGCATATTCCGTGTAAACCGAGTTGCGCGTAAACCGCATAGCCATATTCAATTTTTTTTGGCAGCCCACGCAAAGGTGACAAAAATGCAGTGTTCCATTTCCGGTGTTCGTTCTAATTTCCACGCAGCTGAATGCCACAGGCCCGCTCCGAGGATAGACCAAGCTTTGTATATAGTACACATCAGCAGTGCCGTGCTTTAGCCGAAAGTCAGTCGCTACGGTGTCATTCTGTCGATTTGAACAGCAAGCAAAGAAAACCAGACAAGAAAGTATCAACGGCAGAAAACGTCACACGTGGAAAGGAATGAAAAACGTGGTTTAAGCTACCTCGCTCAGATCACTATAACCCAAGGAGGCAGCTTATGGGACAAAAATGTTAACACCGAGAACATTGCACACGGGACAAACATCAACTTACCCCACCACTTTTCGTTAGCATTTATACAGGGTGTCCCAGCTATCACGCAGCACGATTAAAAAAAAAAAAAAAAAAGAGGAACGGCGTTACGCGAAGTCAACCTAGTGCGTATTGTTTCCAATACAGTGGAGTAGCCGCCAGTAATTTTTTCGTTACTGAGATTTAATTATTCATTGTAATTAATTATCTAACTCGAGAAGTACTGTCCTAATTATCAAAGTACATACATCTCGTGCGAGATGTATGTACGTTGTATTGACCCTTTTCGCGGAGCAGTTTGTTTAGAGAAACGAGATGGCGCTCACGGCGGCGCGCCATACGTCTCCTCAGCGACCGCGCACGAATATACAAAACCATTACCGCTTCTGCCTTGCTTCTGTGCGATCAGCTGTCGGAAATGCAACTGAGTTTTCGCTAACACACTGTGCTCCAATCATGCTAGATTGAATCATGTGGATTGAAGACGTGTGCAGTAGTTGGCTGCAAAAATAGTGACTGGCATGTTAAGGAATGGAATGAATCTGTGTGGCCAAGTTCGCGGACCGTTGCTGCAACTGTCCGAACGTGTTACCGGCACTTCGAGATGTACGGCTTTCCTCGAGGATACAGAAATTTGCTCCTCCGCCAGCCTTGTATCGCTAACCTTCAAAGAAAGGGCTTCACCCCCGAACGCCGGCAAGAGTGAGTACCACTCGTTAAACAATGACAAAGGGAGTAGCGCCGCTTCCCGTAATAGTAAGTTTCGCGCAAGTTATCTATAAACATCTGTCCCAAATGGCAGGAAAACTTACGCCCACTCTATCGCCGACGTATCAAGAATAAGTGAATGGGCCCGCGCACACTTGAATATGTGCGCACTGTATACGCACAATAAGTGACGGTACTACATCGATAGCGCACGAATGGTCGAAGCTGAATGTTTCGTGACTGTCCACAAGAATAAGCGCGTTACTCGCGATAATGCATCTTTGCTACACGGTATTACAATGTACAGAACAGCTACGTTTCAAGCCTTGTGCGCAGCAAGAACAAATCTATCGGAACTGAGCACACCCGCGAGCGATTTTGAAAAATAATCAGATAGTGGCCGCACCGAGGAACTTCACTGAGTCAGAAACTGACAAGCCACTGCTTCAAAATACTTGCCGAATAAAGAACAACGAGCAAAAGACACTAATCCTGACATAGCTTGGAATACATATTTAGCCCCGATTTTAGAACATGCACCATATACGCTGCTTGCGCCGTTTGGACATAGCTTAATCAGCTCCGAAAGAACTTTTGCATGTTCTCTGAAGCTGTGATCAAAGCTTCGATCGTGTCATCCACCTAGTAACCGTCTACGATATCTCCGAAAACAGAGGTTTTCTAAGCTGCGCCGGTGTCATACACTTCCATCGTAAACAAGGAGGCAACGGAGGCAGTTGAGGCAAGCAATGGACGCGTCACCACGTGATCAAACATGGCAGCGCCCACGGGGCCGCCGCGTAAAGGGTCAATATGTATTCATTTGCATTGGTTATCACCGCTGTTGTAACTGTGGGGGCTGGGACCTCTGTCAGGCCTTTTGTGCCTTTAATACCAGTCTCCCCTCGTTTGGACGAGAAATAAAGTTCATTCAATTCATTCAAAGTGTCAATGAGAAAGTTGTAGAGCAACATGAAAAACTCCCGATACAGCTTTCTGTTGCTCAGTACGTGCTACATAAATGTGTTTTTCCGAGTGTGAAAGAAGCCCGCGAATACACGTAAAATTGCCGCACGACTGGCCGCTCGAGGCACTTTGCGTGTATTCGCGGGCTTCTTTCATGCTCGGAAAAACACTTTTATGTAGCACGTATTGAGCAACAGAAAGCTGTATCGGGAGTTTTTCATGTTGCTCTACAACTTTCTCATTGACACTTTGATAATTAGGACAGTACTTCTCGAGTTAGATAATTAATTACAATGAAGTAATTAAATCTCAGTAACGAAAAAATTACTGGCGGCTACTCCATTGTACTGGAAACAATACGCACTAGGTTGGCTTCGCGTAACGCCGTTACTATTTTTTTAAATCGGGCTGCGTGATAGCTGGGACACCCTGTATATACTGAGCTGTGCTGTCTACGTTTATCGTGTACGTTGCCTTTTATCTGCCTACTAAGAGAGGACCGGAAAATGTGACAGCAACGACGCATGCACAATACTTGGTGTCCAGGTCACTCGAGGCAGTCCGTTTGTGTTTTGAAGCACAATGATAAATTTAAATATCTGACAGCATGCACGCGGCCAAACGAAATGCAGGCACAGTATGCGGCACTGGAAAACGACCACAGCGACAACAGCAATTTTACGCGCCCCCAAACGCACCGCCGCGCGACTCGGCGCACTCGCACGCTTTGTTTATATATGCCTGCACAGGCGAGATTTTTCAAGAGCAGCGCGCAACCTTCGAGCGTAGCGGTGACGGCCCACTTCATGACAGGCTGAAACCAAGGCAACGGGGTCGCAGGAAAACGACGAGAAACGGCGCGACAATCGTGACATAACTGTCAGGGCGTTATGCAGATACAAAGGCGACAGCGCGGCCCTAGCTTTTGAGTGTAGAATGGTTTCATGATCTCACCTTTCCCGCTGCCTTCTTGTATCTTGTGATGGCCAGGTCGACCAGATCACGGACCAGAAGATCGCCATTCCCGCACGGGACGATCACTCGGACCGGCCCGAAATTCACTGTCACTTTCATGACGATGCGACCAAAGTGGGAAGAAACACCGGTTTGCTGCAGCTAACTGGCGCGGTGTATCCAACGCAAAGGCGCGGAAAGACACAAGCACACCGGAACACACACATCCACAAGCACGCACAAAACCGGGTAAAGAACCGCGTAAAGAAAAAAAAAAAAATCCACGAGATTGACGTTGAAACGATTCACGAAGAGCACAGGAATTCAAGCGGATACTTCTTAAAGTCACTTGAACTTCCTTGGTTCACAACGGGCGGCAAACGGCAACGTATGCCGATGACGGACGGCACTTCACCCGCACGACAAAGCAGCGGCGGCGGTTCTTCGCCGCTTCATCTTCTACGATTCCGTCAGGCTGGCTTCAACTCCGCGCACGTAGCAGCCGACAAATAATTTTCTTTGAACAGCCATCGCAGACTTCACGGGGTCATTCACACGAAGGAATCAGCCGGAGCTGGCGTTTGGCGTTGTTCCGCACTCGGCAGACGAAGCGTCGTCGATGGCACGCGGGCTCTCGCGAACACGCACGCACGCACACACAACACGCACCCGTCACACCTGGCCCCTGACCCAGGTAAGCCTAACTGTCCGACAGCGACCCTGGCAACGCACGAAGTCGCGGACTACGGTGCCGCCTTGCGAAGTTGAGCATCCCACGCAGTCAGTAAGGCCTGCCTTGAGAAAACAAAATGGCACGATCTGTCTTCGTATGCTTCCCGAGAGCGCACTGTTTTTGTTCGCGTCAACGGTCTCTCCGGCGCCGACAAATACACGGGAGAAGCCAGCCTGACGCTCGCGCGAGAGCTCGAGTGCACGGCCGCTGCCGCTTCGTAACAAACGCTTCCATTGGCTGCAAGAGTTTGGGACAACCTGCGGATTGCAACCAATGGCAGCAAAGCGAAGGCAGCGACGCTGTCTCTCCGCACTCCGTGCACCTCAGCTACTTCGCCGGTTTCGGTTTCGATTGCGCGACGCTCGAACAGCGCGCAAACGTGCGCGATGTTTTATTTGCACGCACTTAGTGCATACATAGGACAAAAGATGCTATTCACGGCTATATTATTTAAGTTTTGAAGGCCTTAACGTTCTGCAATATGCGTGGTGCGATGGATGCTCTTTTCTGAGCGCTGACCGAAATATTGGCGACCATGATACACCTTAAGAGAATAAATAGAATTGAAGTGCCCTTGCAACTGTGCTAGTAAAACAACAATACGCCTCATTGATCAACACTTGGTTAGTTATAATGTGCTCACGAAATCTGTTACTTCTGAGATCGCAAAAACATCTGGCAATCTTATGAAAACGCAGCAGCAGAGTTTTCTGTAGCGTTGTTGCTGCCATCTACCAGCAGAAAGACGAGTCACGCCAAACGGCTTCAGCAACTTGCCGCGCGAGGGCGACTTTCCCGCTCGCCTCATTTGTTTCAGGAAGCTTTAGCTCCCGGACGGGATAAATCGTCTTTCTCGGTAACCACTGCAACAATTTAAATGACACTTGCTGCATCTAAGTGTAAACGTAAAGGACTAATAACTGGCGTAAGTAGATTTTTTTTTATTTAGGCCGGCAATTTTTCTAGAAAGATTCTTGAAAACTGCAAAATTTCCAGAAACTCTGCTACTATGTTTACATCTCTCTAACTCAGGAATAAAAAAAAATGATTTCTCACAATTTTGTAAACTGCACCTAACAATACTTCTAAATCTGACAAAATTAATGTAATATACACCACTCCGAAAAAAGACGTTGGCGTTGCTGGTATTGCGAACTTAGCTGTGACGTTGAGACGATGTTTACCCGACTTTGTTTCGTTCAAAGAGGAATGGCTGGTTCGTCTTGTTGATATTCCATTACATTTGTTGCAAGAGCGCACACTATAGAACCAGTAAAAGAGGACGACAAAGACAAGGACGAAAGGTCCGACCGGTCTATGGGATGGACACAGAAATGCTCCCAGTGCATATGATAACGCACGTCAACAGAGGTTTCTAAAATAAGCAAAAGTATCGCTCCTCCTGAGAAGCATGCTCGTGTGCACTATCTTTTGTACTATTTTCATTTGTTAAAAGATACAGAGAACAAAGTGAAGAAGGGGTCACCCAATCCGTCTCTATTTGTTGTTTTTGTCGGTGTGTTTGTTAAATGTAATTATGCCTGAAAACGAGAACTTGTAGAGATGGGTTCGTCACATGATTTGCGAGCAACTCTCTTTGACATTATATACATGTTCCTGTGAGTGATTTCACTGGTTTCAATAGAACGTTCGTGTTGAAAAGGAGACATTGCTGCTGCTATTTGTTTGTAAATGTTACCAGAAAAATCCAGAACTTTGGGCTGCCGGACAACAAAACCCACCGATTTCCCCCTGTTTCACTTATTAAAAATAACATCCAATTTTTGTACACCGAATTTCAAAATGTAAAACCCGAAAACGAAGCAGGAACCTATACGTATATTCACCTATATGTGCTACTCTATAGGTATACATAGCTAGACATACGACGAGCTGAAAGAAATACCCTAAAAGAAACCGGGGCAACAAAATAACCAGTACACGACTTTGCCAAAAGCGCACTCGTTGATGATGATGATGAATAAACATTTATTAGGACCAAAATATATTGGTGGTGCCCACAGGTACCAGACGGGGTGGTTCCCTAGTTACGGGACCCATATGTTCCCAGCAGCTCCTGGCCCCTGTCCGTCAGTGCGAGCTGAATCGGTAGGGCGGGGCTGGATAACAAGGTTCGCTCAAGGGGTTGGGGATTGGGGGTGTTGGCGGGAAGGGGAGGAGGGGGGGTCTTGAGTTCTGTGCACTCGGCCAAGATGTGCGGCAGGGTGCCCTTTTCCCTTTTTCAAAAAGGACAGAGCGCATCATGTTCGGCGGGGTACATGCGGTTCATCAGTACGGGATGCGCAAGCGATCCTGCCTGCGCTCGACGCAGGATGGTCTGCGCACTCGTTGAAGGAAACAAGCGCATGAGCCATTATTACGATATCACAGCAGCGACAGACATGTACACTTACCGGGAAGAAAGTCTATAAACAACTGATGACCGAAAAAGATTTTTTTTTCTACTGCATAGGCTTCCGGAATGCTATAGTGATCGGTGCGCTTGGTACTGTCGAGCAGTCTACAGATTGCATTTGACAATTTTAGGTGGTTAACGATTATTCTGCGCTCACTAGACATACCAGGCCCTAGCGCCAATAAAACTCCTACATCACCGTCATCATTATCATAGTCATCAGGTTTAGGTGCTGCGCATCTATGAATATATTCAGTTTTTTTGTGACCATCCGGAGTGGGCAAACTTTTTCAACAGCAGTAATAACTACATACCTGCCTCAAAGCTTTTAGTGATGTACCCGCAGTTTTAGCTTAGTTGCTATATGACGTTGCGCTGCTAAACACGAGGTCGCGGCGGCCGCATTTCGATGGGGGTGAAATGCGAGAAACATCCCTGTACCGGGCACTGGGTGTATGTCAAAGAAACCCAAGTGGTCAAAATTATACCGAGTCCCGCACTACGGCGTGCCTCCTAACGACATCGAGGTTTTTGTCACGTAAAACCCCATAATTTATTTTAATTTGAACCATGCAAGCCATGGCGCGTTGCTGTTAGTAGCCGCAAAACACCTAAAAAAAAAAACAAGCTAATGTATGTCTGTTTTAAACACCCAAATGGTGAGATATTGTTCTCAATGTGATTTTTAACATCCTGCCATAAATTAAAGGGTCCATCACTGCAGGTTTGGGCATTGCAAACAAACAAATGCGGCTCTTAGATCATATGCTGCATAGTCGTATTTACACGGGGGCACACCCATTCGCTTGCTGTGAAGCTAACTCAACTGCAGACCGTATCAACCGTCCAAGGCAAATGCTATTATGAATGTCAGCTCATGAACAAAATTTTCGTAGTTGTTGAGGTTAATGATGATATTCTTGTTGACGGAGATATATTATAGACATATATAGCAGCGAAGATTCAGGCATTGAGGTTCTTTATTGCTGCGGAAACAGAAAGAAAAACCGTGGAATTCAGTGCACCAGAGCACACGCGAGTGTGCCAGCGACGCCACTGCTGCAATGTTTTATGACAGGCGTGAAAAATAATGTTGGAACGTATACTTGTGAGCGTTGCGTCAGCCCTGCACGCGCATTCTTATCACAGTGTATTTTTAAAATGTTTCATTTTATTATACTGTCAGCCCAATTTGGGCTATTACAGGGTGGAAGAAAAAGAAAACATACACACTCAAAAACTAAAGTCTACTCCTTATACAAACAATCTATGATTAACATATACACTATAGAATTATACAATCAAAGGATAGCCAAGTCAGTTTACTCAGGTGCACAGCAAACAAGCATGATATGAAACTATACAACATCCTGGAACACCGTGCATCATTCAGGTTTTTCAAGAAAGAAACTACACCTTCATATGAAGCATATGAGTTCATATGAGTTCGACAGCCTGTTCCACCCACTGATCGCCCCGGAAAAAAAAAAAAAAAAAAAAACTGTACTTGAAGGAATCGTTGTGGGATCTGGGAGGAGGAATGTACATGCTATGCCGGTGCCTTGATGTTTCCCCAGTCTTAATTTCTATGTACTTTGATTTGTCAATCTTTACTTGTTCATTAATTATGAGGTAGAGTAATTTGCGCCTTTCATACTCAGTCCTTTTTTCTAGTGGTTGAAGGTGGGCTAATTTACAAAGCGCCGTTGGAGAGTGGAAACGCTGATATTTATTAAGTATGAAACGTGTCGTGGGTCGTTGTATTTTAGCAAACTTACCACAATTACTTTTTGTATGCGGATCCCATATTACATTTCCATACTCCAAAATTGGCCGTACCAGCTCCTTGTAAGTCAAGTATTTTACTTCTTGATTGGCATTATGCAGGTTTCTCCGAAGTATCCACAACGCCCGGTTGGCCTTAGCGCAAACGGAGTCGATGTGCAAATTTCATCTTAAATCTGAAGTTATCGTTAAGCCCAAGTATTTTTGTTCCTCTACTCTGGTAAGCTTATGTTCATTTATAGAGTACATCAATTCTAGGATGTTTCTTCCTGGATACGCTCATCGCAAATGACTTTGCCGCATTTAAATCCATCTGCCAGTTACTGCACATATCTTTTATTTTCTGGAGGTTTACATTTAGTTCTATTTGTTCGGAAGGAGCTAGTAGCAATTGTATTATACATTGCGCAGTCCTCTGCAAAAAACCCTAAGGGGACCGTAATATCTTTAGGCAAATCATTAATAAAAATCGAAAACAAAAGAGGGCCCAAGAAGCTACCTCGAGGAACTCTAGAAATAACGTTAGCAAGTTTAGATTTTTTTATTGATTTGAACGTACTGCTTTCGATTGGAAAAATAGGAGGACAACCACTTAGTTATGTTGGCGTTCTTAAAGATCGAGTTAATTTTTAACAACAATTTCGGATGAGACACGTTGTCGAACGCTTTCGCGAAAACTAAAGATATTGTCGACCTAACCTCGGGAGTTAATGCGGAAGAAAGATCATGAACAAGTTCGACGAGCTGAGTAATCGTAGATAGACCTTTTCGGAATCCGTGTTGTTGTGAGTATATTATATTGTAGTCATAAAGGTATGTCAAAAGATGCTTAGAAACAATATGCTCAAGAAGCTTAGAACAAGTACTTGGAAGTTAAATGGGACGGAAATTTTTACAGTCGCTATATATACTACTACCACCTTTGTGTATCAGTATGACCTTAGCTTGCTTCCAAGCAAAGCCAGCCACTGGAAAATAATTGTCAAATACTTAGAAACCCATACTGCATATCTATGCAGAAACTCATTTGGTATTCCGTCTGGTCCTGGGCTTTTCTTCTTGTCGATTTTAAGGAGCAAATTCAAAACTCCGTGTTCACTAATCGTTATTTCACCCTATAGCACTGTGTGTACGAGGCCTCCTTATAAAATTGGTAATGCTCCGTCATCGTAGGTAAACACTGTCGAAAAAAAGGAATTGAAAGTTCAGCATGTGCTTGTAGGTCTTCTTTATAAGCATTACGACGAGTTTGTGCATTTGGATTTACGTATCTCCATAACTTTTCAGGTGCTTCGTGCAAGAATTTTTTTTTCAATTTACGTTATAAAACTTATATTTGGATCCTTTAACAAGATGACTCAACTCCTGGCTCATAACGTGATTGGTTCTCTTCCCCTCAGGACTAGGATTTTTTAGCATGTTTTCCGTTTCCGTTTCAGGCTCCTCTTGGCATGGATCACTTCACGTGTTATCCTAGGATTTTTCTTTACTATTGTTTTCTGCCGCGTTGGAATACACATTTGAATGCATTCGGCGACCACTTCCGAGAAATAATTCCATAGCTCATCCGTACTAGCATTTGACTTTTGTAAAAGAACAAAAGTATCAAAGGAGTGTTCAAGCCTTTCTAGACCTGATAAGTCATCAGCAGCCGCAAAATTCAAAACGCCATATCTAAAGAAAAAATAACCATCTTTTGATCTGATATACTCTCAATTACTTCGAGGATTTTAACATTCGCTCCCAGGTGTGATGATGCAAATACAAGGTCGAGAATAAAGGATGGACTCTTAAAAACACTTGTGTAATCGTCACAATTTGGCATAAGGTAATACAAAACGCAAGTCCCAAAAGCTGCTCACAATGTGCTACTTCGGTCTCTTCAATTTTATGTGGATCCAATTGAATTCCTGATAAGTTGAAGTCCCCTAGCCAAATTATTTTATCATCCTGGCGCATATTTTAATCCATGAAACTTCTTAAGTTGGTCAGAATCTCAACATGAGAACAGGGGGCTTTGTACATAACACCAATGTACTCTGGGTGATTGTTCAGTCGAAGTTTAACGCAAACGGCTTCAATATCACAACAATCTCGCAGAACCTGAAATTTTATGTCAGTTTTAATCGTAAGTGCTACCCCTCCCCCTCCCCCGTTACGATCTTTCCTTATTAAGATGGTGGTGCAACTGCAGGTGTTGCAACTTCCACATCACGTGCATCACTAACCATGTCTCAGTGATTGCCAACATGTCAGGGTTATGTTCCAGGATTACACTTTCAATTGAATGGGTTTTATTCAACACGCTTCGAGCATTTAAGTTTCTAATCTTAAAGTCAATTGGTTTGGGTCTGTCAAGTCATTTCGTCTAGTTTAGCCGAAGCTTTGCACCTGACCTTTTCTCTTGAATTTTTATTCGCCATACAGAACATTGTTGATCATCACTTTACCATAAATCAATCTTACTTTCGCTTCCTTCTTTCTCTCTTCAACACTAGAAATCAACAAGTTTCTCCGTAACTCTTCTAGAGTAGCCCTCACTAATGTTAAAGTGAGTGCCTTTTAGCTTAAAACAATTCTTCAATATTTTTACTTTGTCCCGGTAGTCAGAAACTCTAATAATTGCAAGGTGATTTTTGCCAGTAAGCTTTTTTCCCAGTCTATGTATCCTTTCTATAGAGTTCAGTTTTTTTTATTAAGAATGCAGCCAAATATGTCATCATTTACTTTTCTCAGTAAGTCGTCATCATTCTCAGGACCTTCTTCTTTTATTCCTCTAATAATAATGTTATTGCGTCGCGAGCTGTTTTCCAAGTCGTCAACCTGTCTACACAGAGCACTTACTTGAATATCGCTCCTAGCAATAGTATTCTCAATTTTTTGGAGCCTGCCATCCTCTCTATCCGTTCATTTGAAGCTCTATGGCTGTATTGCCCTTTCTAACAACGTGCGGTTTAAATAAAAATAAATAAATAATATAACAACAACCTCATGTAGTGTTCTTTAACTTCGCACTGGAATTGTCCATAGCAGGGGTTGTCGAAATGTTAGACTTTTTTGGCGCCTTGATAATTAAGGGCTATTCAGGGACCCCCTCACGTATGATTCCGTTTTCAAAAGGTGCACGGAAGATAAATATTGAGTTAGAATACATTATACTAGCGGATCCTAGAATTGGAAATTGCTCATGCTTGCCGTTAGCAGAGGTTTGGCGTGCGAGGAAGGACGCAAAGAATAAAAGGCGAGTGCCAGGCGCCACCCTAAAATTCACACACGACTTCTCCATGACGTCACAAACTTTGGCAATGTCTGCCAGAGTCTAGTAATTTGCATACTGATCAAGAATGATCAGATTTCCTTGTAATAAAAAATACAAGGACTGGCAACATTCGTAGGCTTTTCTTGCACAGAAAGGACTCGAGTAAGCTAAAATACCTTGAAATGTGGGACATCAGCATGACGGCGTCGGTGTCATATTTTGCAGGCAAAAAAAAAAAAAAAAAAAGGTGCTTCACCTTCATTTTGAGTGCTAGCAATCACTGTTTGTCTCCCGAAAAAGAGCGATTAGAGAGTCTAAATATGACGACACTCAACAAAAAAAAATTATTTTAAGAAGTAAAGTTTTTGTTACCGGTGTCATTGGTATGAAAACAAGGTGCGCCAAGTTTATTTGAGACCAATAAATTTTAATGTTAACCGCATGCCTGAATCTGTGAAGAATATTTTGTAAAACTCAATATTTTTTTTATTAAAGAGTGTTATGTTTGCCTCTCACGCCAACAGTTATAACTTTTAAACAAATTACTTGACAAGTTTACCCTATAACGCTTTGGTATTAAATAGGCATACCTCTGTGATGTGCAATGTAATAATAGAATAAAAAAGACTATGTGATACGTGTGTGGGCAATTATCCTTGAAAGGCCTCCTGAACACACGCACAAGACTGGCTTTTTGCAAATTTATGGTTTTAGATAACAGGCCTTAGTATAAAGAGTAGTTAGTCAATTTAAATAGTCCCAGTTTATTGCACGCTTTCATATGCATGTATAAAATAAGCTTGCAAAGTTTCAAGAGATAATCTTGATTGAGTGGAACTTTATGTTGGCGTAACCAAAAGAAAAAAAAAAGGACAAATTCACATTTCCGAAAAAAAATAAAGAAGATAAATTGCAATATACACAAGAAAGCAAAATTGTAGACGGATAAAGTTCACCAGGCTTGTAGCAGGAAGCTCCGTGAACCATTTCCTTCTCTTGTTGCTCTTTATGTTTCCCACGACTGAGACACTAGCTGAAACTTCTGTGCATGTCATGTGCGCGTGTAGTTATTTGCCTTGCGTCTGTATGCGGCCTGTAAATAGAGAGTTTTAGAATAGGGGCCCCAAACGTTTTGGGGCCCCAAAGAAATAGCGTCGACACCACTGCGCGTGCGCGAGACGCTAACTGCGTTTGGGTTTTGCGTTGGGCACGCTATTTCGCCGATTTAGCGGGAGCCCCAAAAGCAGCCCCAAAAGTTTTGCGTCAACAAACATGGCGGCACCCATCGAAGCGGCGGCTCTCCGAGTACCAAACTCGGCTTGATTCCTGGTAACGCGTGAAGTTAGTCAGCTAGGAGAAGTGACTGCGGTTATCGCTTTCTCTCAACTAACGTGTGTAATGAAGATTGATTCATTAGACGCCGCTGATTCTGAATTCGATTGTCGATCGATTTCATGGCTCGTAGGCCTAACGTGGATTAGCTTGGCTGGTGAAGGCACGTCAAGTTGGTTACTCAAAATTAGGCGCAATAAATCGCTTGCTGCTAATAGAATAACACCTTAATTGCAATTAAACGCAAAACCACGAAAGTTAAAATTACTCTTCCTATCATAAAATGGTATAGTTTATTTTAATATTATTGCGATAGCAATTATATGGACACTCCAAAGCAGATTTCTGCCGTCGGCGTCGCCGTCGCCGTTGCCGTCGCCGTCGCCGTGAGGTTCCGTATGACGTCAATGGAGATGAAATCGTCGCCGCGCGCCGCCGAACGCTGTATGTGCGAGTGAAAGGGCGCGAG
>NC_051155.1:189788477-189925977 GCF_013339745.2 Dermacentor silvarum
GTGCGGCTTCTACTCTGCTAGCAACTGCGGACTTTAAACTTTGCGCGGCTGCGGGCGGTCGCGTGCACCGTATCTTGAAAGCGATCTGCACACAGCTCCTACCTATGTATTCGCTGTGCTTTCGCCGCTCAATTTCCGTTGAAGCGATAGACCACCCGAACCGTCGCTCGCTGCTGCTGCGCGCTTGTTCACGCCTGCGTTTCGACAGCGGTTGTGCGCGGGCATCGAGTGTGATCTATTCATGTTTGCTTGTGCGCGCTGACACCATGCTTGTTAATTCAGTTAGTAAGCGAATGTGTCCAAGTTTATACAGTCGATAAAACTACTATCCTCTACTAATTTGCTATTGCAATTGATGCTTCGCCTTTAGGGCTAAACTGCGACTTTCTTTGTTTCCATTCTTTGCATCCAATTCGCTGTCTCTGTTTCTCTCTTTTTCTGATGCCTCCGGGTTATCTGTTTTCACTTTCAATAGCGCCCTGCTCGTTGTTGCCAACTTTCTTGACTATACTTCCTCCATTCTGTGTCCACGCTTTTCAGGTAGAGATACTAGGATGCCTGACGAAGACATCCATCAATTGTGAACGCCGCCATGCACTTTGGCCGCCTATTTCTTATAGCGATAGCAATTATATGGACAAATTACTGCCGTCGCCGTCGTCGTCGCCGTGAGGTTCCGTATAAAGTCCAACGGCGATAAAACCGTCACCGCGCTCCGTACGCTGTGTGTGCGAGTATAGAAGCGTGCGAGGGTGTGCCGGCAACCGCAGCTAAATCTCGCGCACGCGAGGGAGGAAGGCGGCCGGAAGCGCCCGGTCTTGGTTCGCTAGCGGGGCACGGGGAGGAGGCGATGGAGACGGTGGCAGTGGGGGGGGGGGGGGGGGGGGTTCTGCTCTTGCGGCTGCTGCTGACGGAGCTGCGGCGCGGGCGCCGTATCTTGAAAGCGATCTGCTATGTGGCTGAAGTGTGCGCCCGCGGGGCCTCATCTTCAAAACGATCTGGGATGGGTATAAAGTGCCCGCGCCGAGTGCCGGTAGTTTCATATGCGCTGTGCTCGACGTTCGCGTTGAAGCGAGACGAAAGACGGCGTGAAGGTCAAACTCCAGCGTTTTGACGAGTTCCCGCGGTCATCGAGTGAGATGTGGCCATGTTTACCTGTGCGCGCGTGACACCGTGCTTGTTTATTTAGTTAGTAAGCGAATATTTACAACTTTATACGGCCGATTAAACTACTATCCTTACTTCGTATAGCTGTCTACCAATTTGCTACCGCAATTGATGCTTCGCCTTTCGGGCGAAACTGCCACTTTTTTGATCCACGTCCCTCGTCTTTCTTAAAAACTAATTTTGCTCAGCGCTTGTCTGATTAAAATTTTAAAGGAGAGATTGGCGCCTTCAGTCACATGGCAAACAATATAAAATATTTTCATTTTATTGCGATAGCAATTATATGGACCCTCTAGGCGAATTTCTGCCGTCGCCGTCACCGTGAGGTTCTGTATAAAGTTCAAGGGCGATAACACCGTCGCCGCGCGCCCTACGCTGTATGTGCGAGTGAAAGCGTGCGAGGCCTAGGGGCCGACAATCGCGGCTCAATCGCGCCCGCGCGAAAGCGAGGAAAGCGGGCAGGAAGTGCGCCGTCTTTCGTCGCGCGCGAGGCACCCAACGTTGCGAGCACACCGTGGTTGCGAGGCGTCGGGGGGAGCGTTGGGTAGAGTGCGTTGTTCTGCTCCGCCTGCGTATGTGGAGGCTGTGCGCGGTCGCGCGGCCGTATCTTGACAGCGATCTGTTACGTCGACAGCGATCTGGCGCAGTCTGGTACATCGGCTGCTCGTATATATAGCTTTGTGCGTGCTGTGTGTTCTCGGCGCTCAGTTTGCGTTGAAGCGCTAGACAACAGCACGAAGTTCACTTCGCTCGCTGTCTCTGCCGCCTTTCCTCACGCGAGCGTTGCATTGCATTGATTTTGCTTTCTGTTTATATATTACATTAAATATTGAGTGCAGTAGTTCCTTCAGAAAAAAAACAACATCTGCCGTAACATACAAAAACACATATTTCCCCCATGGTATTAGGGAAAGAGTTAAGGAAAAATAGAACGACGTGTTGACAATACGTTCTAGACTGCAAGGTGACACAAAGGGGACGAAGCAGATCAAACCGATGTAGGTAAATATTGAGCGGGGGAGCCTGCAACACAGTCTTTTAAACAAGATCTAAAGCTTTCTAACAGGAAATCATCTACGGCTCTAATGAAAATTAAGAAGCTGGAAGTAAGAAAACGACAATAGAGATTTGTCAGAGTTATTCAAAGCAGTACATTTTCGAAACCGCACCACGTATGGCACGGAAAACGTATGGCAACATCACAATATCGCAGGATCACCACGGGATGCCACCGTGAGTGAATCAGATTCATTTATAACTAAGAGTTTCTGGCCTGGAACCCACATGAAGAAGAAGAGGTATAAATGCTAGAAAAGTACCTACTAAAACCGTTTGATGAATTTGGCACGCTTAGCGAAAAACAAGCGCACACACTGTTTAAAAACGTCTGACGACGAAGGTAGCGTAGAGTCAAAACAGTTGCCAATAAGTCGGGCGTGACAGATAGGTATATATTTAGGCAGCCAAACTGCAAAAGGGCAATTCAGAGAAGGTGATACAACGTAGATATAAACTTTATCTTCACGGGTGGAAGCGTCAGTCGCAATCACAGTCTATAATTGAAAATGTTCGAGGAGCCTCGCACTTTGAGCGAAACTGAATTTTTTTTCTTAATTTTTTGTGCATTAGCGCTCATTATTGTCATCTCAGTCGAATGATGTCCGATTGTATCGGACACACTGGCGGAGCAATTGAGTTCACAGCGAGGCGTAATCAAGCGCGAAATCTCGAGAGTCGCCACGCGTGCCACCGCAGCGCACACGCGCGTCGGAGCACGTCACCTTCACCGGTTGTCGATGGCCGTCATCACCGAGAAGTCGTATCGCGGGCGAATCACTGCTCAGAAGTGGAAACACTGGGCAGGCAGGGGACGACGACAGGGCAGGGAACCACTTGTCCCAACAATAGGTAGCGAAATCGATTAGCTCTCATGAAGGCCTGATCCTTCATAAAGGTCTCACAAGAGCCGCATGCAACAACGGTAATAGCACGGAAACTTGCGAAGCTTTCGTGTCCAAAGTTGAGTGCTCCTTTCCTAACTTTGTTCAAGTTGGAAACGCCCTTCGACGAGCCTAGATTAGATTAGTACAAAAGAAAGAAAATAACATTGTATATATATATATATATATATATATATATATATATAGCGAGAGATATTACATCATGTAAGATATGTTTACTCTCACCTATGCCACGTTTGCGCGCGTGTGTGGTTTAGCACTTATAATAGAAAAAGACAAGAGCAAATGGCATCAAGGCTTATTGGCCAGTTGTTTGCTGATAAGATCACGTACGTGACCCCTGCAGTTGAAAGGATGATCCACACCCGGCGCCATGGTCTTTCAGTGGCACTTGACATAATTTCCCAGGGATTGGTTTCGTACGTCACACATATACCCAGGACAGTGGATGAAAGGAGAGCAGCCACCGTAGCTCAATTGGTAGAGCATCGGACACGTCATCCGAGGTTGTGGGTTTGGCTCCCACCGGAATCTAGTTCTCTTTTCTTCCTCTTTCAATTACCTTTCATCTTGATTAAAGCCGATCGCAAATTTAATAATCATTTATGATTAATTCTACAAATAAAATAGAAGAGAACAGTTCATTTCTCTTATGCTTTTATTGTCTGTGTGCTTGCGCCAACAGAAAACGAAAAAAAAAAAAAACTGGCATGCCTCATATATGTACCGTATCCATAATCGTACATGGTCATATTGGACCCTGTATGAAAACCCGTATGTTTTGATATGCTCACATGGGATTATGGTACAGGGCATATGGATATTTGTTAATAGGGTTGGTATGGTAGATTCACGAGAGTATCACGTAGGACACCCGACCGAGTTTCTAACGGGTAGACATTTTTTGCACCGTGTTTCAAAAGTATGTGCAAAAAGACGAGCGTGGTTGGCGGCATTCACGAGCAAGAATTAGATCTTGAACAGTTCACCAACGAAATAGGTGACGCTTGAAACCGCATGGGACGCGTCGTCTGCTCGGTGCTTCCGGTTCGACAGATAACGGTTCCAGCGCACCATTCTCTGTCGGCGGGGCCGGTCGAGTTTGCTCTCGGAGCACTTTCATCGCAATGCATCGCTTACGATCCTGATTCCTAGGGCCTGCGATGGTCGCATCGATGACCGACCACTAAAACTGAACATAGTCAGCCATTTCAAATATTTTTTAACGAATTCATCGAACACGTGGATTAGCTACGCGTACTGTCAGTTTCGTGCTTATGTTGAATGACGAGTCACACTTTCCTTTTCTCAAGTTTTGAATGAGCCATTTATATATTCAATATACAGGTTTCCTAAGTTTTCATAACGAGTGAAAAAAAGAAAAAACACAACAGCTCCAGCCGCCACTCCTGACCTACACCTGCTTCAAAAACCTGCGGGTCCACAGCTATCTTAAAGGGACAGACAACCGCTCAGAACATGAATTGAGATAACCCCGCTGATGGAAAGATCGTCTATCGTATTGGCTAGAACGGGCCCTGTTTTTCTCAATAAACGTTCATTTATATTTTTAATTCTTCACTAAATGTTGCTAAGAAAGATGAACGTACTTATGAGTTATACCACGTGACCTTCTTCTAGTGTACGCGATTCTTGGTCTTTTTATTAATATTGAAATGCAGTAACATTATTTCTAACATTTTTTCTAAGTTTTTTCTAACTTACAATGTGCCGATAAGCCTTCGTTTGTAGTGAGCAGAAAAGTGGCGCTGCCTTCACCTTCGTTTTCGATGAGTTGGCTTGGCTCGTACAGAATAACGACGCCGGGGCCCAGTCAGCCATGACGTAGGCGTGTACTTGGGGAAAAAAATCGAGCAAGGAGGAAAGGGCGCGCGACGAGCCTTTCCTCCTCTCTGGCTTGTGCGAGCCGGCGCGGCGCGGCTTGAATGTGTTGCCGGTCGCGCGCTGCGGAACGATTCGGATGTGTTTTAGCTAGTTCTGAGTGCAATTTAGGGGATGTCAGTTCTTACGAGGTCATCGAACAACCACTGTGTAGCCTTTAGGTGTAGCAGTAGCTACAGTATCTGGAAATTTCTCTTGGATGTGCAAAAATGCGACGCGCATCATCAGCCGCGGTTTGTGTATGTGTTGTGAACTATGTTGGATGTAGCGGTTTTCACTCGACGAAGAGTTGCTGTAAAACATTTGCATCAGCCACCGGCATCGTTCTCACACATTTTAAGTGTAGTATACTTCAAATCACTATGTCTACGTTAGCCTCCTGCAAGAGACCGAACGCTTTGCTCAACACAGCGAGCACTGCGGTTGGCAAACCAACATGATACGCACAATTGCTTCGTGCTCAGATCGTCATTGCCTTTTTGCCCTGTAAGGCACAATATACAAAGGGGATCGCATAAAGAGAATCCAACAGCTTTTTGTAAGGACACAATTTCCGTAACGTGGGTGAATGCGTCGTAAATGACTGAACTTAGGAGACTGAAAAAAAAAAAAGAGTTCATATGTCCTCCTTTTGCGGAAATAAAACAGAACATGGGATAACGACGCAATAAGACTTCGCATGGTCGTGCCGCGTGCTTGGGCTACTTGGACCATACGCTATATAGAACAAATAGATCTATAACACAGCATTTAGTACTGCTTCGGGCGCTCGCACAGTCTGCAGCAGGTCGTTCGACCACTCGAAACGTGTGATTCGCACTGTACGGCTTGTGGTTATTATTCACCAAACTATTTTATTTGTAGGCGGAAACCTTGCTCAGCAAACAAGGCAGTCGTCCACTGTATCTACACATAACAACTTGAACGCTTGTCAAAGTAAACAGCACGACTTATTCTCCAGCAGAACGGTACCCACGCTATTAGGGTCATCAAATGTTTCGTACCTACTCGCTGAAGCTAAACCAGAGCTTAGAATTACAGTGCTGAGAATGCTGCAGTAATGTGACATTCGTGAAACGAATTTTCAGAAATACCTAACTGATATCCGAGGCTGATTGTGAGCTCAAACAAACGCACACACCTCGTACTGGGTGCTCCGTCCGCCCTAACACCAGCGGTTACTCCAGCCGCTTAATTACTTCAGACTTAAATTCCTTCACTACACCTCACAGGACCATTCCCCAGGTAGAAGGCGCCATTTCATGCTAAATAGACCGCGCGAGTGCGAAAAAAAAAATCACATCATCTCCCCCTACGGGCAACCATGGTGGGATGCGAAAGCATCGCGGGGGGGGGGGGGGGGGGGGGTGCGCATCCAGTTTCCGTTTCCTTTCACTTGGCAACACAACCCAATGAAAGTTCGAGTGAGAGAATGTATTGAGAAGAGAGGAGACGTTTGTACGGGGTTGTTTTCGTTTGATGTGTACGTCGATCGCCGCGTCGTCGGGAACGTTCCTGGGTAGGTGTCACAAAAGAGCGCGTAATCCAAGCGCGCGCCGCGTGTCACGCAAGCCAGCGAAAGAACACGCCGGCCCCGCGGCAGCTTCAACAGAGGGGGAGAGCACATACGCATCAAACAACAACGCGAACAACGGCACCGAAACGTCTAGAAGAACCTCGACGAAGCGACGTTAACCTGAGAGACAGAGCCCACGCGCGCGCCGAGACACCTTCTCACCCGGCGAGTCGAGAGAGATAACTACAGCGTGAGCGTGCGCCAACAGCATGAGTCATCACCCCCCTCCCCCCCTTGACAAAGCTCCGACAGCAGCGGTCGAAGGTACGAGAACAGACTCGAAGGTTCCCAAGCTTTGGCCATGCTACGAGATCACGACTCCGGTAGGAATGTTCGAGAACGACTGTGGAAGCTATATAACCGCCGTGCGAGAATCAGATGGGGGAATTCAGGGAGTTCAGTCCGCAACGGTGAAGTGATGTAACGTGAAGACCGAGCGTCTGCGGAAGAAGGGGATTCCCCGGCAAGCTAGTCGACGGGTTCATCGAGCGTCTGCATTTCCGGAGGAAGTTCTTTCTTCGAGATTTGCTACGAGTTACGCCGAGATCGTCCGACTTTAAGACCAACACTGGTGAATACGATTGGACACTTAGTGTTCCTTTTTTATTTGGTACTTTACGTGTTGGATTCTTAGTGCTTGTCGTTAATTATTTTCCTGTGTTTTGTCAATACCCATCTGAATTGTGTTGTGTCTAGCCTAAGTGTGCAAGTGTGTGTGTAATTGCCTTGTGTGAAGAATATATTTTGTTCTGTTTTGACAACTCTGGGCTCTGACTCGGTCTTTGGACAGCAACCGGCGTTCGCTGGCGCACCAGAGGGCCCACTCTTAATTGTCCTTGCTTTAGTGGGATTATTTTCGGAAGCTGATAAGATGACTTTAAAATTTGGTCCGGCGTCTGCGCCTCGTTCACGGGGTTTGTGACAGTAGGCATTGCACGAGTTCCTGCACTTCGATCGGAACGATCGATCACGACTTGCCCCGACGCTGACGTTCGTTCTGGACGCTCCCGAGCTTGCTCAGGTTGTTGTCGAACCAAAGCCGGTCGCACACGTTGCAGCTGTGCCCGAAGCTCCGAACGCAACAACCCCGGCTTCCCGAGCCTTCCTCTGCTCCGCGGCGGTGACGCTGCCGCTGCAACTAGCGCCGACGTTGACGTTGTTCATGGCGTTTCGCACATCGTTGCACAGCGAGAGAATGACGGAAGCACAGCGAACGCGCGCTTTATATTGCGCCTAAAGTCCCTATATAAGAAAAGTACAGCCATCTACTCTTTCCTCCGCCGCCTCCTCTCCTAAAGCACTTGCTTTTTTCTTTACTTTTTGCTTGCGAAAGCCAAGTCGACGGTGGCGCACCTAGAAAGTCCACGTTGAAGCTTTCAGGCCGGGCGCGCGCCGCCGCCGCCGCCGGCGACTGGGGCTGCGCAGAGGACTTTCAACATGGCTCTGAGGCGGAAAAAAGAAAATATAAAGAAGTGAAAAGCGAGCGCTATCATCGTCCAATCGGAGATACAGGAGAGAGGGAAGCGGCGTTTATCAAAGGATGGAGGTACCTTTCTTATATAGGGACTTTAACTGCGCCGCGACACTTGCGCCGCCTACCGGCGTACCCTTAGAGAGAGAGGGAGAGAGAGAGTTATATGCAATGATTTGCTGCGCCGCACCTGTGGCGGAGAGGGGGAGAGGAGAGCACACTGTGTTGGAGAGGAGAACGAGGGAGAGCTGCGCATGCGCAGTATGGGTGCAGCCGCCGCAGAACGGACACTGCCCCGAGCATAAGATGCTCTCGCATCTAAAATCCACCAGAAACAGCCGCCGAGCGTATACCACAGCATACAACACGGGCGTTCGCCCAAGCCAGCATGCCAACTGCCCATAGATGGCGCCACTGCCTACGCAATGGCGGAAAAGGTCTGTACAACAGCGCAAACTTATTGTACCAGTCTATTTACCTTTAAAGGTGTTTGGAAAGGTGACACTGTATAGGTGGTTAACCACAGTTACACTCCCTCCACGGAAAGCAGGACGATGGGCGGCTTTCACAATTTGCGAGGCGGGCTATCGGCATCGCTATCACTTATCAACGTTGCTGGAGGAGGGACTCGTATTTTTATTGCGATAGCAATTATATGGACACTTCAACCGGATTTCTGCCGTCGGCGTCGCCGTCGCCGTGAGGTTCCGTATAGATAAAATCTTCGCCGCGCGCCGTATGCCCGAGCGGAAGCGTGCGGGGACGCGCGCTATCACGGAGAGCGAACGCACTCAATCTCCCACGCGCAAGCAAGGAAGCGGGAAGCCAGCGCCGGAGGGAGCGGGGGGGGGGGGGGGGGGCACTTCTACTCTGCCAACAACCGCGCTCGTCGCTCGCCCGCACCGTCTCTTATCTCCACACGGCTCTGACCTTTATGCACTGTGCATTCGCCGCTCAGTTTCTGTTGAAGCGATAGACCGCACGTACCTTCGCCCGCTGCCAGCGTTTTGACAGTCGTTGTCTGCAGTCATTCAGTGTGATCTATTCATGTTTGTTTGTGCGCGCTCAAACCACGCTAGTTCATTCAGTTAGTAATAGTCGCGCCACATTTTCCAACGCACGCTACACATGTAATGTGTAGCGTGCGTTGGAGCGCTGCACTGCCCGGATCGGCAGTGCAGCGCTACAGGTGTGTCCCTTCGCACGCGCTGCCCACGGGAAGCGCTTCTCATCAACACGACCGTATCACACGCGCCTTCTCGTGGTCATCGAGTCTCTCTTCATGTCGGTCTACTTACGCCACAGCACACCTGCTTACTTAATCAGCTCATGTTTACTACAATTCATATTGCTACCAAAGCCGCTCACCTTACTTCGTATGACATTGCTGTGTTGCTATCGCATTCATTGCTTCGCCCTTAGGGCGAAACTGTGACATTTTTTTTAAAGGCTGCTCAGATCGAAAAATTCTGCTTACAAAATATCTACGCGCTTTTGGAAGTAACCGCTGCAGGTGTAAGCACTACCGAGGGTGAGCTTTTCTTTGCGCCATAAAAAAAGCTGGGTCCATAAAAATCGGTTGTCAGTCGCTTTAAATGGTGCGTATTAGCCGCCTATTGGCAGCGATATGGCTGGCGGCAGACGGTTACTGCGGCGACTCGATGGTGCTAAAAAAGACCCTTCCGAGGGTGGCGAAGTCATGGGAGGTGACTCAGCTGAGCTACGAACAGAAAACCACCGGAAGGAAAGAGGGATGGAGAGATTTCATATTTTCAGGAAAGGCAGGGAGGCCGACCTGAGCTGGTGCGCTCTATAGTCTGCTTCTCTGCACTGGGCAAGAGGGAAAGTACAGGGAAGAACACTGTACTACATTAAAGAAAGAAAGAAAGAAAGAAAGAAAGAAAGAAAGAAAGAAAGAAAGAAAGAAAGAAAGAAAGAAAGAAAGTGGGTCACAATGAGAAAGAGAGAGATAAAAACCAAGCACAGATAATGCAGGGAGGTACCACACGAGCTTCCGGTTTGCTACCCTACACTGGGACCAAGGGAAAAGGGGAATAGAAAAGGAAAAAGATGGAGAGAGTGAGAATTACGCACCCGTAGGCGGATGCAGACCAGGACTATAAAATGTCACCGAGGCCGGTGCACCTTAGGAACTACTATATTGTGCGAATACCTTTTTGTGACAGCAACGGACGTGGCCACAGTCGTAGAGAGATTTTATACCCGGAATATGTCTGGAGTCCAGCCAGTTTAAGGTTTCCCGGAGAGAAAGCCAACTGGACGTCGTACCGATCGAGGACGGGTAGACAGCAGTTGCTATATGGTATTCTCGAACGTACAGAAGTCGCACTCGGACTATGCAAATATTTCTATACAATTAATACAATTCAGCTCAAAAAAAAAAAAGACAGCAGAATTGGGCCGACTTGCAGAATCACAACCCAATTGCATGCAAAGCTGCTTCTTTCGAGCAGTTATAATAGGAATTTCAGTTGCTTGTAATACTTGTAACACTTGCTTAAGAAATGTTTTGCAAAGGCTATATTTGATGCACACGCATTGAACTTCCCGCACATATTTGCCACAGCATTTCCCCCATTTCCGCTAAATTTCATCTCGGTGGCACTAGTATAGTTCTGACAAGGCAGCTAGCTAAATTCTGCGCTGCGCGCAAAATACACTTATAACGCTCCGGAGCGCAAAGGCCACAATTAACCCACCCATTTTAAACCTTGCCTACACATCACCCATAACATGGCCCTTACTTTCACCAAATACAAACAATGTAGCTCGTTTAGTTCACCGAGGACACCGGAGAAGCGCACACCGAACCTCGTATAATACATGAAAATACCGAAAAAAAAACTAGGATTCAGTAATTATTTTCAACACTTATTCTAATTAAGTCAGAAACGTTAAAGTTTCGCTCCACATTAAACTTAACATTCTCACACTTCCGCCGAACTTGAATTCGGTGTCATGTACAGTTCTTTACGACTCTGGGAAACATTGCGGATAGCGGCTGCATATATGACGCTATGGAATGCTTGAATAAGTAATTTTCTACAAAGTCTTAATTATCCTACATAAATTAAATATTTATCGTATGTCACCCACAATATGCTTCTTATTTAAATGAAACCTAAACAACATGCATCGAATAGTTCGCCGAGAAGGCCCAGAAAACCAAGTATACGTCTCGTATAACGCATGAAAATTGGGGGAAATTGAGTATTCAGTAATTATTTTCAATATATGCATACAGTTAACGCACATTTTTCAAGCTTTTGGTACACGTAACTCATAGCATGGGCCTAATTTTCTAAAATTATGAAATATCTATCGTTTCTGGTCCTCCCAGAGGAGTGGAGATACTTTGTAATCGTTTCATACTAACACCCCGAAACAGGCCGAAATCAAGGGTTTAGAAATTTTCATTTAGCCCCTAACCAACCTACAAAGCTTGCCTGCGTATCACTCGTAATATTTACCCCATTTCTCCCAATACAAACTTCGTGCCGTTGTTTAGCTTTTTTTTTTCTGTAAACCGTGAAAACAGGCATATAACGTTTTTGAGCGTTTCTAGTTGCACTATCAGATTCGCTATAAAAAAAATAAAAAAAAAGGAGGGCGGGTGTGCTCGAGTTATATCCGCCAGTCGGTAAGAAGACGAGGAGTGTTGTTTGCTGCAGACGGAAATAGCCTTGCAAAAAGTTGGCGGTAATTACTCCGCCCAAGCGCCACTTATCAAATGCGGTGCTCCTTTGAGCACCCTCAGACTGTGGGTGAACCTGGACTCCTCAGCTACCGACATCACGCAGTCACATTGGGCCGTGGCTGCCCATAAGGCTGCCGCTTATGAGAGAACTTCGGCCTCAGCCGTCCCTATACACCTGCGGTACAGGAGCAACCTGCCTCTCTCGGACCAGTCCCAGGAAAGCGACGGATGCAGCCCCCAATAAGTAGAAAAACTCTTGATCTCAAAACTCGTATTGAAGTACCAAAGGACTACCTAGAACGTGTTTACTCTATTGTGCCATGTATCCTTCACAGCATATACCACATGCCTATTGCAATGTCTTATCTTTGTTTACTTACAGTGTTTACGTTGTGTACTTACAATAGCTTTGTTTACTTACTGTTTCTATGTCTCGAGCGCCCGGTAGTAAATGAGTCTAACACTTACTAACGTAGCACTTACTAACATACTAAATTTTACTAGGGAGCGAAATATGTTGTATTGTCAGTTTCAGTTCTCTTATTGTTTTCTATTCGCCGTCTACCATCATTGTATACGCTGATGACGCTAGCGTTCTACTGTATATAAACCATCTACGTCATTAAACTCTCGCTACTTGTCTGAGTCTGATTACACTTCAGCCTCGTCGTATTCCTTCCGTGGCGCCAGCCTGCAATATCACATAAATGTCTTGTAATTCTTTAATAGCACGTAACCTACGTTAGATACACTTGCCAAGGGGAGGCCCGGGCTGTAATAGTTGCAGCGCAGCCTTGCTGTCTGAAAAGAGAACAGCAGGCTACGTCAGGTAGGACTTCAGCTTCCACAAAGGCTGCTTCAATGGCGACGCTTTCGTGCCGTATAGAAGACACGACGCGGTCAAGCCTTGCAGCACATGAGACATTGAGAAGTGAGATCACGTAATCCGCAGCACTAGCTCCATTATCTTTGTGAGTAATAGCCGTCGAAGTGTGTAACTTGGAGGTGGCGGTCGTACGTTTTGTCAAGATGTTCGAGTACCAAAGATCTTGCTTCCGCCACAGGTGTAAGGTGCTTGGTGCGAATTTGAAAAAAATGTTTAGTTGACATTCCACACTCTCGTACGACCATGGTGGCTCCGGACCATCTAGTCTTTCATTAAATTGCAGGCCAAGCACACGAAGTTCGTTGGGTGCCACAAAGACGCGAGATTCTGTCCGTCCCCGAAGTCCACGGAAAAGGGCTCTCCCTGCACGCATCTAACTGAGGCGGCACAACACGGTAGACAAGACGAACTCGTGCGTTAGGAAAGGATTCGACATGTGAAGTATGGCCCCACGCACATAGTTTATACACTTTACTTTTCTTTCGGTGTACCTCGCGAGTCCCGTATCACCTATAGTATTACACCACGGGGACGCAGCACAGAGATAACCGTATACAGCTGGATAATGGCGTTGCCGAGATCTGATGTCAGAGTGATGTAAGAAGAGACCAATGCAGAACAAAAGAAATTGCGTCACTATTCCAGGTTGTCAGACCACATCTTGAATGGTTGTATATTTAAGTGGCCATTGCACAAGCGAAGTATTTTTTCCCCTTTCTGCAGACGATGCGAAGTAGACAACGGACTAGGTCCGCGGAAGTTGCTCTAGATTTCTTGCCACCAGGTAGATTTTGTATTCCCCTTTGTTGTATGCTTTCCGCCTCGTAAAGTTTGTTCACTTAATGTAGTATAAACCGCTGCTTTAAACAGCGCGACACAGGACAAATCAAAAGAACCACGGGACAGAGCGCCGTCTAGCCACCAAATCCTTTATTTCCAGGAGCGGTATATCAAGGCACGCGGAAGGAAGGCATAAGAAAAAGGAATCAGCACGGCAGATACTCCACTTCATTAGTCGCTAGGGAAAGGGATAGTGAGCTGACCGCTTCAAAATATCGCGTGCGAGCTGTTCACGTGCTTTTTTTACTATTTTGCATTTTTTCGAAGATATGGGTGTACCCATTGTGCGGGGAGCATTTAAGTGAAGCCGCATGCTTCACTTCGCATGCTTCACGCATGCTTCAAGTGTTCACGCAAGCGGTCATTAATACACCTTGTCGTTTCGCGTGCAATCGCTGTTAGATCGGTCAAAACATAGTATCACCGATGTATTATAATACGAGGTTATATGAAAAACCTTCTGGCAATAAAGCACATTTCGTAAAAATGCATAATCAGTCAATATAGAAAAAACAGCAACAAAACGGCCCTTTATGCCCTTTCCGCAATACACAGATAAACAATCGAACAATAAAAACATATAAATAAGCACACAATGGCATGTTAAGTGTTGATATGTACAGTCTCACTTTCAGTGAAGGTTATCAAAGCTTCCAGAGCTGATCGCTGCATAAAGATGCGTTATCCCATAGCCCGAGCAAATTTTCTATGGCGAAAGCACGGTGATCAACGGTCATCATTGCTGTCTTCAAAGCGCATCTTCACTGTTCAAGCTTAGGACAGCTTATAAAAACGTGTTCTACGTTCTCGCATGAATGTGGCTTAACTCAGTTATACCTGGGTGTGCGTAGCGAGAGGTACGGTTAATCGTATTGTTCAGCTTGGTTCTCTCTACGTTTACATCTTTATCGTTTAGCTTCGTACGTCTGAGTGTTTAGGTTTGGTTGTTACCTCTCGTTAAGTTATGGTTACATTAAAGACTAGACATTTTTAAAGTGTAACGCATTTATTTTGCAAGTGTTCACCTTGTTGTTTCTCAATTGCCAAAAAGACGGCCCGATGGTCGGTGAGGCGGGAGGATAAGAGGTTGTCGTCCAGTGACTTTAACACGTTTCGGGTGCTGTCCTCATCTGAATCCACTCGCCTGGCCCCTTCGTACTTACGACGCTTCTCGAGGCGTACGGTTCGTTCTTCCTCCGTCTCCTCGGCTCGCTGCCTCCTCTTCGTTTTGTTCCGACGACGAAGCCTGGCTTCTTTCAGTCTCTCCGACTCAATTTCCATATCTGCCGACGAATCCCACTGAGCCGCCCCTTCTATATGTACGATGCAACGCCGGCTCCTCCTCTGTTGTTGCAACGACGTTTCACCGGCTCCTCCTCTGACGTCATGCCAGATGGCGCGGCCAGCGACGCTGCCAGCTGCGGCGGTTGCTAGGCAACGGCTCAGCTCGCGATGCGGCCACCAGCCACAGCGAAACGGCGAGAATACGGCCAATGTAGCTCTCGCTACAAAACCGCACGGTAGTACGGTACCACGGTACGACCGTGCGGTGGTGCAGCCGTGCGCCTCCGATCGCAGAATCTGCGACCGGTTGGCTACTGGTTGGCTACCGCGGTTGGCTACCGGAGCGGTTGGCTACCGCGTAAGGGTAAGGCACGGTGGTAAGGAGAGCGCCACCCATAACATATAGTGCAACATAATGCCATAAATAACCACGTCTCAAAGCAGGATAAACGCATTCTTGGATAGACACCGGGGTTAGTTCTTCCTAATTTTTTTCTCTCTCTCCTTCTGCTGCTTTGAAGTAGGGCGGGGCGGTGTGCCATGTTAAGTGATAACTCAGGGCCCTCTATTGCATGCATGGTGAGCAAGCCATGCGGACAATAGGCATTGTGCGTGATCTCTCGGTTAGAGTTACGCAGGTGAAGTCACTTGCTATGGCTTGTTCTCGCGCAATCTGCAGCAGCCGGATGCTCAGGCAACGTTATTCAGACAGAACTAGCTGTTCCTACCTGCTAAGTTATATCCATTCTGTGTCGTTTTTCTTTTCTTCCTTGTCCCCGAACAGCACTACAACAGCGCTTTAGTGGTCTACACCTTGCGTGTATGATAAAATACACGAGAAGATACAAGCAGCCGATATACCTCCTGATACTTCTTGTTTGTTTGTGTTTGTTTGTTTGTTTGTTTGTTTGTTTGTTTGCTCGTTTGCTTGTTTGTTTGCTTGCTTTGCTTGCTTTGCTCTGCTTTGCTCTGCTTTGCTCTGCTTTGCTCTGCTTTGCTCTACTTTGCTCTGATTTGCTTTGCTTTGCTCTGCTTTGCTTTGCTTTACTCTTCTCTGCTTTTCATTGCTTCGCTCTGCTTTTCTCTGCTTTGCCTTGCTCTGCTTTTCTTTGTCTTGCTTTGCTTTGCTCTGACTTGCTTTCCTTTTCTCTGCCTTGCTCTGCGTTGCTTTGCTTTGCTCTGCTTTGCTCTGTTTTGCTTTGCTCTGCTTTGCTCTGCTTTGCTTTGCTCTGCTTTGCTCTGCTTTCCTTTGCTCTGCTTTGCTTTGATCTGCCTTGCTTTGCTCTGCTTTGTGTTGCTCTGCTTTGCTCTACCTTGCTATTCTGCTTTTATTGGCTCTGCTCTGCTTTGCTCTTCTTTTCTCTGCTTTGCTTTGTTTTGCATTGTTTTGCTTTGCTTTGCTCTCCATTGTCATTTATTGCTCTGCTTTGCGTTGCTCTGCTTTGCTCTACCTTGCTATTCTGCTTTGATTGGCTCTGCTTCTGCTTTGCTTTGCTCTGCCTTGCTTTGCTCTGCTTTGATTTGCTTTGCTCTGCCTTGCTTTACTCTGCTTTGCATTGCTCTGCTTTGCTCTGCCTTTGCTCTGCTTTTCTCTGCTTTGCTTTGCTCTGTTTTGCATTGCTTTGCCTTGCTTTGCTTTTTTTTGCTCTGATTTGCTCTGCTTTGCTTTGCTCTGCTTTGCTCTGCCTTCCTTTGCTTTGCTTTGCTCTGTGTTGCTTTGCTCTGCTTTGCTCTGCTTTGCTCTGCTGCTTGCTTTGCTCTGCTTTGCTTTGCGTTGCTCTGTTTTGCTCTGCTTAACCCTACTTCTCTCTGCTTGCTCTGCTTTGCTTTGGTTTGTTTTGCTTTGCTTTGCTCTCCCTTGCTTTTATTGCTTTGATTTGCTTTGCTCTGCTTTGCTATGCTCTGCTATGCTCAGCTTTCATTTGCTCTGCCTTGCTTTGCTCTGCCTTGCTTTGCTCTGCCTTGCTTTGCTCTGCCTTGCTCTGCCTTGCTCTGCCTTGCTTTGCACTGCTTTGCTTTGTTTTGCTTTGCTTTGCACTGCTTTGCTTTACTCTGGGTTGCTCTGCATTGCTCTGCGTTGCTCTGCTCTGCTTTGCTTTGCTCTGTTTTGCTTTGCTCTACTTTGCTCTGCCTTGCTTTGATTTTCTTTGCTCCGCATTGCTCTGCTTTGCTCTGCCTTGCTTTGCTCTGCTTTGCTCTGCTTTGCTCTGCTTTGCTCTGCTTTGCTCTGCTTTGCTCTGCTTTGCACTGCTTTGCTCTGCTTTGCTTAGCCTTGTTCTGCTTTGCTTAGCTTTGATCTGTCTTGCTTTGATTTGCTTTGCTCTGTGTTGCTTTGCCCCGCCTTGCCTTGCTCTGCTTTGCTTTGTTTTGCTTTGCTCTGCTTTGCTCTGCGTTGCTCTGCCTTGCTTTGCTCTGCTTTCCTTTGCTCTGCTTTGATTTGCTCTGCTTTGCTCTGCTTTACTTTGCTTCGCTCTGTTTTGCTTTGCTCTGTCTTGCTTTGCTTTGCTCTGCCTTGCTTTGCTCTGCCTTGTCTTGCTTTGCTCTGCATTGCTCTGCTCTGCTTTGCTCTGCTTTGCTTTGCTTTGCTCTGCTCAGCTTTGCTTTGCTCTGCTTTGCTCTGCGTTGCTCTGCGTTGCTCTGCGTTGCTCTGCGTTGCTTTGCTTTGCGGTACTCTGCTTTGCTCTACTTTGCTCTGCCTTGCTCTGCTCTGCCTTGCTTTGCTCTGCTCTGCTTGCTTGGTCTGCTTGCTTGCTTAAGGACGGACGAGACTTCTAGGAGAATGTGCTGCTATCATTCTGTACAATCGAGCGTAGAAGCTGTCTCTGGAACGAAGTCGGCGCGAAAAAGTGAAAACGAAAGAATTTTGAAGAAAAGGGAGCACCCACGCAGAAGCTCGCATAGACATCAATCGAAAACGCGAAGCCGGGTCAGATAGCGTGTTTGCGCAGCGCACTCACTCTGTAAACACCGCTAGCAGCGAACGGATTGGCACGTCTGCAAATGATTGTGCCAGATTGAAAGAACAGGTCTGTTTCTCTGAAGGGTGAAAGACCCGAGGAGGTGACAAAACAAGATTAAGAGAGAGGAGATGCGAGAGCTGCGCAGAGGGAGACGTGTTGAGCGGGTTGCGTCAGTTGTTCGGCAGGGTCTGCTCGAGAAGCATCGCTGACAAGATGAAGCGCACGCAGTGAGTGAGACGTGAACAGCGACGTCCCGGAATTCGTCGATAACCTGCGACAACAAGGCTGACCTTTGAAAAGGCAGAGGGTAGAGAGTTTGCTCTCGGCACATCGTTTTACACAATTCTTTCGGCGAGGTCGCACTCCCAGTTGCGAGTTGAATGCTCTTCCGCGAATGCGTGTTGCTGTTGTCGCCATCGTGGCAACACGTATCGGTTATAGAAACGCCGGCGATCTCAGAGCCCTTTGTATTCATTCAACGCCATATACGAAAGCCAACATCAGCTTTCAAACAAACGAAAAAGAAAATTATACAAGTATCATGCACTGTGGGGATCAATGTTATGCAAATCATTCTGCAAGTAGCTGGCTGTCTAGCCTCGTTTGCGGCTCCGCAAAATGCTACTAAAGGGAGTAAAAGTGTCCGTTAGCCTGGACAAGTTTCGAAGTGAGGGAAGCTCACGTTAAGTTGATTTTGAAGAAAGGTTGATGAATATGAAAGAAAGTAAATGGGTTGCGAGAGTGTTCAGGTATTTGTACAGGAAAAGCATTGACCCACAGTGGAGGAAAAGAACTAGGAAGCTTACCAGCAAGTATCCGACCGGTAGCATGGTAAGCAACATGTCAACAGATAACGTCAAACACAAAGTCAGAGAAGCTGAGACAATTTCATGGGTGGCGGCAATGGAAAAGAAATCTGCTATGAGTAACTACCTAAGAGGAAAAAAGGAAATCAAGAAAGTAACAATTTATGATAACTCGAAGGGAATTCAGCTCCTTACTTTACTTTTCGAAGCGAGATCAGGATGCCTGCTTTAGTTATAGCAGGGGGAACGTAAACATGTCTGCAATAGAGGTTAGTAAGAGGCGATTCGACGTTTCGGTGGCAGAAAAAGTAAAGAGACCACAAACAACGGAGGCGCTACAAAAACAAGGTTCCCAGTAGTGGTTGCGAAAGTTTGATGCTGGGAATTCCTCGTGTGTGCGTTTTTTTTTTTCAATACGGTACGTAGGACACTAGGCAAAATAAGAACAAGAGCTTGGTGGCGCAACCCACCACCCCGATTCAAAGGGGACGCTCATAGCATCCATACATCCAGATTAAGATTCGCTGGAATAGTTAAGGCGAACAACTGTGTTTGTTAGACAAGCGAGGCTGCGACGACAACATAAGCCCAGTGAACCACCGATATCCTCTCCACGTCCAGGTATGATCCATTCGACCACGTCTCGTCGTAACATTTAACAGACGTCCTACTAACATATATTTTGCAAATATCAAGTAGCCGATGTCTTGTTGAAGTTCATTCTACGTTAGAATTAGACTCTTCATGGACACAACATACTAACGTCGTAGAGACGTACGCGCTACGTCATATCGGTTAGCTGCATTGTAAGTTTTCTTGAATATTTACTTAATATACCGTATATGTTAATTTGAGGGTGAAATTAAAGATTTGTAGTTAAATTTTTATGCGATTAGATCTTTGGAAACGCTAAATTGCCCAAGCTTTATTGTGCAAGAACTGCCATTCACATTGAATGTGGTATTTTAATTTTGAAGAAGTCAAAGCTGGAACTATAGGCTCAGGTTAGAAAGTGAAGGCTTGTCAAAAATGTTCAGAGAATTTTTGTTCCGAGACGTGGTAGCCTGTGGCTGTAGGGTTGTCTAATGTATGTTGTAACATGACAATATAATTTTTTCGGACCACACATGAACAGTTGCCCCCAACCCAATGGGCTATTTTTTCCAGTTTTCCTACGACATAATTATGTTTTCTCACTAGTTCAAATTATGGTTCAGAACTATCATGTTTGCATCTTATATGTATACTTCTACTCTGCCTATTTTCTGATACAATTTACTTTTAAAGCTTTTGTTAGTTTAATATACTCAGTGTGCCAGTCGGGAGTTCCAGGAGAATGAGTATACGCTGCGCTTCCAACTTTAGGGCGTGTGTACTAACGTGCGGACGCAATGTATCTGATCTTGCTGTGTGGGCATTTTGCCACACGGCGACTGCTGCGAACATTATATTGAATTTGTCGTTAAATTGTACATCTGCTGTGGCACCTTCAAGTATATATCTACAGCTCGCTAGCGTGAACTGGAAAATATCCACTAGACGTTCTATAGACCTCTACATTCCTAAAACAGAGCATCTATTAGAGGTCACGTATGTCCAGCTGCAGGAGTCATGAGGGAAGTAGTGGCCGAATACTGCACCAAGAAGGCCAATTCCTGTTCTGGTGAGGGAGTGTCATCATTAAAGCTTAGTGGGCCTTCCTGATTTGGTTGCACCTGGACTAGTAGATTGGATTGGAACAAACTAGCCCCACTGGCTCTCGGCAATTTTTTTTTGCCACTGTCAGGTGCCACTCCAAGCCTGAGAAGGTGAAAGTTACCTATCAAAAGAGGGGTCATGCAGGGAGACACGATCCCTCCAATGCTATTGACTGCATGCTTAGAAGAATTAATCAAGCTATTAGACTGGGAGGGCTTAGGAGTGAGAATCCACGGCGAATATCTCAGCAGCCTTCAGTTTTCAGATGACATTGTCCTGTTGAGCAACATTTGGGACGAATTACAACAAATGATTGAGGGCCTTAACTGAGAAAGTGTAAGAGTGGGGTTGAAGATTAATAGGCAGACGACAAACATAATGTTCAATAGCCTGGAAAGAGAACAAGAATCAAGGATCGCCAGTCAGCCTCGAGAGTCTGTGCACGAGTATGTTTGTCTCTAGGTTAATTACTCCCACGGTATCCTGATCAAGAGAAGAAAATTTGGAAAAAAAAAACAGAAATGGGTTGGAGTGCATAGGGCAGGCATTAGCAAATCCTGACTGGGAGCTAGGGCAAGACAGGGCCGGGTAAGTGGAGATCGCAGGAAGAGGCCTTCGTCCTGCAGTGGACATAAAAATAGGCTGATGATGATGTCCAGCTGCGATATCCTTACAACGTTGCAGCAACGTGATCTGGACGGGACTTATATTATCCATGAAATGTATTTGTAATGTTGTTTGGATAAATCTAGATATCTCTATAGGGGATGTGTGCAATGTATGAAACACGTTCTACGAACATCTATTGAACATAAATGCTTATCTGGGAAGGAAACGGCAGGACGATGACGTAGCATATGACAGCGACGACAATCTGGACCGATCACGAAGGTATGTGCACTGGGTAAAATGGCCCAATCACGAATGCGGTGCAATGTTACATCGCGCCTGAAGGCGCTAGCTGCCACCAGAGAAGGGCAAACAGGCGTGGCTGTTGTTGAATAGCCAGTTGTTGCTGTTCCACGTGACGTACGCGTAATTAGAATCAAAGCGCCATGTTGCACGAGGGTAGTTAAGGAGTGAAATTGTTCGCCCGCGTTTTACATGCGCATGTGGCCTAATGGGCACAGAATCCGGCTATTACCTAAAATTTTACTATTGAACACACCTTTTTTTTATTGGGAGAGGAACCTACCATTAAGTGGCTAGTAGGAGGTAAAGACCATCTCACGTTAAATGTTCGAAGTACGTGTCATGTGCCACGCAGGCTTTCAAGAGTCTTCAGGGAGTCGTTCCAGATGGTCGATTGTCACAAGCTTCATTAACGTTCGAAAGTACACGAAAGCGTGGGAAAATACATTGGTAATCCCTGTTTAAACAGGGGATGTGTAAAGTCCAGCAAGTGTGCTTTTCTACACGTTAGGCTTCATTAACACAAGATGTCGGGCCTTGTGCTAGAAGACTAGGGCGCCTCGACGCCAAGCCCACTATCGACTCACCTTATAGAAGACGGAACAGACCATGAGCGCACAATCTGGTGTCCAAATATCTGCCATCGTGCTTTCCTCGCTCATTAATCGCTGCTGCACACTGCCAGGCAAGCGCGGTGGATGCGTCCTTGCTTTCTTCATAAAACGGTGGTGGCAGATACTTCTGCAAAAGTACCTCCCACCACATGCAGTTGCCCTTACTTCTGCAAATTAACACAAACTTTATATAGAGTGACCAACACTTGTAGTTCGTTGTGTGCATGTTTTCTAGGAGTACGCGCATGACATTCATGCATGATGCTCTTGATCTTTGCGAAGACCGGCCGCTCTTTGTCTTGCCTACGTTCCGCATGGATGGAATAAACTTGAAAGCCTTCCCTTCCGCTGAGCTCAAGTGCAGTAGCGGCGTCACCAGTCCTCGCAGTCTACAGCGCAGTTGCTGATCGCAGATGGTGCGTATGCTGAGGGCCCGTATCGTCAGACACAGTGGTGGCGGCTGCACAGTTCTTCGCGTTGTAAGTCTTGGTTAGAGGTTGACGACTGCAGGCTGCAAGCTGCGGCAGGGCCAGACGTCTCTGTCACGGTGGCATCGCATTTTCCAGGAGATTGCTGTTAAAAAAGTGACACTGTCGCACTTTAATAATAATACCATCTATAGAGAGACCGCGGCACGTTTGTGTGCTAAGCGATATTTGACCAATAGCTTGATAGCTGCAAACTGCTTGGTTTTAGAGCACAGCTCTCAGGCGCCTGTTCCTGCGTTTCGCGTCGGCGTCCCTCGACGTAACCGAGCGAACGAGCACAACGAAGGATGAAACAGCGAAACCGGAGCGCAGCGGGGGATGAAAGACAGCGATAGCGACCATAACGCGACGAGGAAACCGGAGCAAGAGGGTGCCGGGGAACAATGAGGCGGAATGCGGAGGAAGAGGGTATGGCGAAAACGTGAGAATAGAAGGGTAGTGCCGCGCAAGATGGGCTCTGCGGCGACGACTGTTACGAGATGGCGCCAGGGTAGCGCGCCGTCGTTTGTTCACCAATGGCATGCAGCGAGCGCGTCCACCGATACCATATATGGAAACAAAGCTCTGCATGAGCGGAAGTCTGTCAGCAGCGGCGGCTGTGAATCGCGCCCACGCGTCACCCGCGTGCTGCCTTTCTCGATCTCCTGATTAGCGAGGCAGTCGCGCCACACTTCGCTCTTTTAGGGGCGAATCTCCTTAGGGTGTGGGTCGTTCCCTCCTCTGTAGTAGTAGTAGTAGTAGTAGTAGTAGTAGTAGTAGTAGTAGTAGTAGTAGTAGTAGTAGTATGTAGCCACCTCTAGTTTATGAATTGCTCAATAGATGGCGCCATGTAAGTGGTAGCCACCTGTAGTTTTATGAAGTGTTCACTAGATGGCGTAAGTCCGTAGCTCTGGTTGGTATAGAGACCGCTGTGTGTGTATGTATACGCATATATACATATATATGTATATGTATAGTATAACCGGAAGCCGACTTCCGCTTCCGGTTCCACTTCCGGTTCCGGTTCCGGAAGCCAGCTTCCGCAGAACGTTTCGGGCGTTTTTCTCTCGTCGGTAGATAGGTACGCTGCGGTGCACAAGGGCGTTCGTTCTCGACGCGCGCTCTCTTTCTCTCTCGTTCCCGACGCACGCTCTCTTTATCTCTCGTCCGTAGCTGTGGTTTACCCGAATGATCCCCCGGTGCTTCGCCCACTCATCGTCATTCACTTCGGTTCGTGGATATGCTGTGATTTCTTTTTTTTTTTTGCGATGTGCCGCACGAGACAGATTGTCCGCGCCAGCAAATATATCGCGAAATGAAAATACATATAGAGTGGCGCTCAAATTTCGCATTAGGGAGTATCATAATCGTCGGTGACTTTTTTTCATATAGGCATTCGTTGCTCAGTGAATACCTTCGCACGTAGGGATCGCCGGAAATGAAGAGGCTGATCGACTGGCTTCAACTTGCACTCATAACGACTGTGCTTGCCCTGAAATTTTGTGCAAGCTTGATGACGCTCGCCTGCTGATTCGTCGCCACCTACTCAAGCAGCATCCAGACCAGCGCGTCGCAAATGGAACGTTCCCGCCGCGTGTTCGCGGTCGAGGCTTGCCTCGTCGCGCTAGAGCGCAACTACTCAAGCTAAGGGTTGGCTGTGTTAATGTGCACGAACGTTTACACCAACAACGACGTGTGACTAGTCCATCGTGTACGTCTTGCGATGGCTGCGAGACACTTCAGCACCTCATATTGGAATGTCCCGCTTTCAGTGCGCAACGCAAATCACTAGTGAGGGACTACCATCTCCTTGGCCTGCGGTGTACGATTCTAGATGAATGTTTATACCCCAGTGGTTGTGCGTCTCGACGTGATCAAGCTCATCGTGCTCTCCTTACTTTTCTAGAAGCAACAAACTTAGGGGCACGTTTGTAACCCAGCAACTATTTCTTTTATTTTACATTCCTTAGTAGCTTGACCTGCAGGGACGGGCCCTACTGTATGTTTACTTTATTCTTTGACATTTGTCATCTCGCTCTTCCTTTCCTCCTTCCTCCCCTCCTTCCTATCTTTCCTTCTACGTTAAAGAACCCCAGGTGGTCCAAATTTCCGGAGTCCCCCACTACGGCGTGCCTCATAATCAGAACTAGTTTTGGCACGTAAAACCCCATAATTTAATTTAATTTTTTTTAATGTTTCTCTCGTCCTTTCCGAAGAGTAGGCAGGCGTTGTGCCCCTTCTGGTGGCAGTTGCCAGCCTTGCTTCTCGCTTTCTCTTTCCTTTGTATATGTTTTCAAATCAAATTATAATAATAATAATTCTTTAGGTAACGCCCCGTGAATACTTGACACTTCATGTCAGTTGCCTGACGTGCCTCAGAGTTTTTTGCTCCGAGCATTTGGGGCACACCACCGCATTTCCGTACATTCCACCTCTTACGTAAGTTCTCGATCTTCGGGAATCTCAAGGATTGAAGCAGATTTGGGACGAACCTGCCCCCCCCCCCCCCCCCCCCCCCCACACACACACACACGTGTAGAGTAGCTGACTAGAAAAGCCTGGTTAAACGGCGCCTTTTCTTTCCCTTTCTCTCTCTCCTCTCTGCATTCACAATAAACTCACAAACTCACTGTGTGCCAATGATTTCGACGCAGCAACACAGCATCGCAATCGCTCAAAAATATTCACTCGGCTGTTCTTTCCGCTCACGCATCAGTCGATATGCCAAGCATGCTTTCTGTAGTAGGAGGGCTGCGATCACGTAAATTGATAGAGGACTTGGCATGCCTTTTATCAGCGGCTCATATGCTGAGAGCTGCTCTCGACGCACGCAACAAGGCAGACTTGCACTGGGTTCTGATAATTCATGCAAAGGCCATCCAAGTACAACGAGACAATTTAAAAGAAAAAGATTTTTGTAGGCGTCTTATTCTAGTTATCGCACGCCACGATTGCAATTCAAAGGATACGACGTTACATCAACTACCATTGAGTAAGGTGTAGGTTCAAGGTGAGGATAACGAACTCTTTCGCTTGTCGTGTGTGTGTGTGTGTGCGTGTGTGCGTGTGTGTGCGTGTGTGTGTGCGTGTGTGCGTGTGCGTGTGTGTGTGTGCGTGTGTGTGTGTGTGTGTGTGTGTGTGTGTGTGTGTGTGTGTGTGTGTGTGTGTGTGTGTGTGTGTGTGTGTGTGTGTGTGTGTGTGTGTGTGTGTGTGTGTGTGTGTGTGTGTGTGTGTGTGGAACATCATCTCGAATGGTGCAATACATAAGTCGCATCACTAGCAAGTTTGCGACTGGCAGCTTCAGTTCATACCTGGAACATCATTCCCACGACGTCAACATGACCACCAGTTCATTAGGACCCATCGGCTTCACTGTATCGATAACACTCTATACGAACGAACAAACAGTGTCCGTCTCGTTCTGAAAAGACCACTTCACTCCTCGGGTATTTCCCGGCGGTGATACGTGTGCCTTGATATTGCTACTTTTTCAGCGGTAAATACGCGCGCACGCACGCACGCCGACGTGGATGTGTTCGTGTGAGATGTGCTGCCTCTTAGAAAGAGCAAACAGCAAGAACAAACAAACAAACAAACAAACAAAAAATATCCGGGTTCCTCTCTCGTCAGCGGACTCTCTTCCACAGTCGCGTTCTCCCGACAGCGACGACGCCAGGCTGTAGGGCGCCTCGCACGCGCAAACACGAGCCCATACGCACGCACAGAGGAGGACAATGCCGCGCTCCCATCTCGAACCTATCGGTGCTGATAAGAAGGCAGTATAGGCTGACGGCGCGGAGGAAAGCGAAGAGTTATTCGCTCTGTGTGAGGCGCCGGCAAGTCGTCGACGGTGTCATACGCGTGAGACGCAATCGGTGGAACAGGCCGCCGGTGGTCGAGTGGCGTGCCTGCGTGTGTGCGATTGTTGACCGGCGTGGGAAATACTGCTATGCTTCTCAATCTTACCATCGGGGACACCGCGCGCAAGTCGTACCACTTGGATGTCCCTCGCCTAGCGTCGTCGTTAGAACTGTGAGTATACATACACTACTCCTATCAATGGCGTGTTCTCCTCCATATGAGCTGTTTTGCAGTGTGGCATATATCCAGAGGAGACGCATTTTCAATCCCTGTATAGGATAGTTCATCTAGACCGCAAACTTAATTAATTTGCTTTGATCAGCGCTCGTCGTTGTTGTTGCGAGCGCTGCTTACGCTTGAGTTCGCTTAAATGCTTTCGTGGACGTCATGTATGAAGGGCATGCGTGACGTTAGTCTGCATGTACGCTAGCGCCTTTAGTGCAGGATGGTTATAGTCGATGGGTGATTTTATATTACCTTGCGTGCGCGCATCATGGCCCGCTAAATTTAGCGGCATTTGGTGTGTTTAGCGGGAGGAATTATTTGGCGGGCAAAGGTTTTTCTGAAAGTTTTGCAGTCTGTGTGTGTGTGCGTGGGGGGGGGGGGGGGGGGGGAGAGCGCGCGTACCTTTATTCTTTATCTTCGTGCCCTTTCACTCACGTTACGCTTGCGTGTGTATATCAACAGCAAGCATGCTGTTTAGTCGTGCCCTTTTGAAAAGCAAAATGAATATTTCTTTAGACCATTGTTAAAGATAACTTGCCCTGGGTAATGATTCCGGCTAAGTGAGCGCCAAATTCTGGTAACGACGGCAGCAGTATAGCACATACTTCAGGGGTCGTATAACTGAAACCGTCCCAGTGGCGCTAGACGAGAAGAGGATTTTTTTCTAAAAAGGCGGTGTATATAGAGCATATTTCAGTAGTTCACGACCGTACAAAGAGTACCGTTACTGATATCCACACAAGGCAAAGGGGCCACAGGAAGATGAAGACGAAGCGCGGTCAACATTAGCCCAACAAGAGCTCTGTTGTTGCCTTGACGAAGAAAATATTATTGTAGAAAAGCTGGCGTGAGTCTTCCCTTGTTCGGCCAATGTTGACCGCGTACTGATATTTGCAATCTACATCTGCTGTTACTTTCTGAGGCGTTTTTTCGACTGTTATTATACTGCAATCGTGTTCTATTGCATGCGCAGTGATATTTACATGTTCGTTATATTCCTGATCGCAAAACCTATTTCCTATTTCTATTTCCACGCACGGTCTCAGATTGGAACGAATTAATTCAGGCATCTTCTTAGTCTCTCCTACCACACCAAAGTAGCACTGTTGCACCATTTCACATCTCTGTTATTGTAGCGATATTATTGCACTAATCTAGAAACAGATTCCGTTGTTGTTTTGTATTCATTTGTATCGTAGTACATCTTATTAGAATAATCTTGTAACAGATTCCACTGTTGTTATTTTGTGTTTTATTATCTATGTTATTACACTAATCTCGAAACAGTTTCTACTGTCGCCTTTTGTATTATTACTGCAATTTTCAAACTGCCCACCTGCTTGGTCCCAAGGGTCTGCAGTATGTAATTGAAAAAAAAAAAAACTTGAGCGGGATCTTTAACGGCTTTGGGACTACCGCAGGTCTAGCGGATTTTTGAAGGGTCGTAATATAGGTTCTGCTATATTTAATTGGCAATGAACATTGGGTTTGACACGAGAGAGAATTATCTGGGACAGTCACGACCGTGATATACAGTGAGATCGAAAAGTTGAGGTGACTATTACGGAGAACTCGTTTCAATTTCCCAATTACGATGAGCTCGCTGAAATGTAAAGCTTAAATGATATATTTAATGAATATTTCTTAATTATCGACAAATTACCGCATATTACCCATCGCCTCATAGTCGCCACCGCTGTCTGCGAAGTAACCGTACTTTTATTTCAAAACGGCTGTTCATAAATGTTACTTTAAAGGATTCTGAACCAACCAACGGGCTTGAAACAGATTCCGCGGATAACACACGCTGCAGTGAACGTCTCAGCCAAATATTGCAGTTATGCGCGGCACGCGGAGCTCACAAGCGAAACGGAAAGTTTCTTTTTCTTAAAACACTCTCCTTTAAAACAGAGGCCTTCTCATCACTCGTTTTGGCACTGCCGGTGGCTGCTCCTTGGCATAATCGAGCAGGTTCCCATAGAGAGCTGCCATTCGCCGCTAAAGAATTGACACGACGCAAGCAGAATGTTTGGATCAATGCGCTTCTTCCTACTTTTACCCTGTATATTAATTGATGCAGTTAACTAAACAGGCTGAAGTAAGCGAAAATCTACGTTTCGAATTCTGATAAGAACTACGCTATACCGCAAGAAGTCGACTGTCGTCTGTTCACGCTCGATCGTGCACACCCACGTATAGGCATGAAACTTTGGCAACACTATTTATCGGGTGCTATAGCTGTCGGCTCTCACTAATTTCCGAATTAGTTCTGAACACCCAGCTAGCCTCGAGTCACGCGAAACTTAGGCCCAGACCACACGCAAGTTTGCTATAGCGCGCGCTAGCTCGCTTCTACGTGCCTTGCGCCGTGCCGCATTTCGCGAGGAATGGCGGTTAGGTTCTACAAAGGACGCGCGCCAGCGTGCGAAGTCACTCACTCCTGGCCGCTCCAAGCCAGACGCCTTGGAAGACATCGCTTCGTATTGAGCCATTGATAACGCTTCATAATGCGCAATCAGGATATGGCTACTATCCGTCAGTCAACCTCGTGCAGGACAAAGCTTCATAATGCGCAATCAGGATTTGGTTACTATCCATCAGCCAACCTGGTGCAGGACAAAGCTTCATAATGCGCAATCAGGATTTGGCTACTATCCGTCAGTAAACCTGGTGCAGGACAAAGCTTCATAATGCGCAATCGGGATTCGGCTACTATCCGTCAGTCAACCTGGTGCAGGACAAAGCTTCATAATGTGCTATTAGGATTTGGCTACTATCCGTCAGTCAACCTGGTGCAGGACAAAGCTTCATAATGCGCAATCAGGATTTGGCTACTATCTGTCAGTCAACCTGGTGCAGGACAAAGCTTCATAATGCGCAATCAGGATTTGGCTACTATCCGTCAGTAAACCTGGTGCAGGACAAAGCTTCATAATGCGCAATCGGGATTCGGCTACTATCCGTCAGTCAACATGGTGCAGGACAAAGCTTCATAATGCGCAATCAGGATTCGGCTACTATCCATCAGTCAACCTGGTGCAGGACAAAGCTTCATAATGCGCAATCAGGATTCGGCTACTATCCGTCAGTCAACCTGGTGCAGGACAAAGCTTCATAATGTGCAATCGGGATTCGGCTACTATCCATCAGTCAACATGGTGCAGGACAAAGCTTCATAATGCGCAATCAGGATTTGGCTACTATCCGTCAGTAAACCTGGTACAGGACAAAGCTTCATAATGCGCAATCGGGATTCGGCTACTATCCGTCAGTCAACATGGTGCAGGACAAAGCTTCATAATGCGCAATCAGGATTCGGCTACTATCCATCAGTCAACCTGGTGCAGGACAAAGCTTCATAATGTGCTATTAGGATATGGCTACTATCCGTCAGTCAACCTCGTGCAGGACAAAGCTTCATAATGCGCAATCAGGATTTGGTTACTATCCATCAGCCAACCTGGTGCAGGACAAAGCTTCATAATGCGCAATCAGGATTTGGTTACTATCCATCAGCCAACCTGGTGCAGGACAAAGCTTCATAATGCGCAATCAGGATTCGGCTACTATCCGTCAGTCAACATGGTGCAGGACAAAGCTTCATAATGCGCAATCAGGATTCGGCTACTATCCGTCAGTCAACCTGGTGCAGGATAAAGCTTCATAATGTGCTATTAGGATTTGGCTACTATCCGGCAGTCAACCTGGTGCAGGACAAAGCTTCATAATGCGCAATCAGGATTTGGCTACTATCCGTCAGTAAACCTGGTGCAGGACAAAGCTTCATAATGCGCAATCAGGATTTGGCTACTATCCGTCAGTAAACCTGGTGCAGGACAAAGCTTCTTAATGCGCAATCGGGATTCGGCTACTATCCGTCAGTAAACCTGGTGCAGGACAAAGCTTCATAATGTGCTATTAGGATTTGGCTACTATCCGTCAGTCAACCTGGTGCAGGACAAAGCTTCATAATGCGCAATCAGGATTTGGCTACTATCCGTCAGTAAACCTGATGCAGGACAAAGCTTCATAATGCGCAATCGGGATTCGGCTACTATCCATCAGACAACATGGTGCAGGACAAAGCATCATAATGCGCAATCAGGATTCGGCTACTATCCGTCCGTCAACCTGGTGCAGGACAAAGCTTCATAATGTGCTATTAGGATTTGGCTACTATCCGTCAGTCAACCTGGTGCAGGACAAAGCTTCATAATGCGCAATCAGGATTTGGCTACTATCTGTCAGTCAACCTGGTGCAGGACAAAGCTTCATAATGTGCTATTAGGATTTGGCTACTATCCGTCAGTCAACCTGGTGCAGGACAAAGCTTCATAATGCGCAATCAGGATTTGGCTACTATCCGTCAGTAAACCTGGTGCAGGACAAAGCTTCATAATGCGCAATCGGGATTCGGCTACTCTCCGTCAGTCAACATGGTGCAGGACAAAGCTTCATAATGTGCTATTAGGATTTGGCTATTATCCGTCAGTCAACCTGGTGCAGGACAAAGCTTCATAATGCGCAATCAGGATTTGGCTACTATCCGTCAGTAAACCTGGTGCAGGACAAAGCTTCATAATGCGCAATCGGGATTCGGCTACTATCCGTCAGTCAACATGGTGCAGGACAAAGCTTCATAATGCGCAATCAGGATTCGGCTACTATCCATCAGTCAACCTGGTGCAGGACAAAGCTTCATAATGCGCAATCAGGATTCGGCTACTATCCGTCAGTCAACCTGGTGCAGGACAAAGCTTCATAATGTGCAATCGGGATTCGGCTACTATCCATCAGTCAACATGGTGCAGGACAAAGCTTCATAATGCGCAATCAGGATTTGGCTACTATCCGTCAGTAAACCTGGTGCAGGACAAAGCTTCATAATGCGCAATCGGGATTCGGCTACTATCCGTCAGTCAACATGGTGCAGGACAAAGCTTCATAATGCGCAATCAGGATTCGGCTACTATCCATCAGTCAACCTGGTGCAGGACAAAGCTTCATAATGTGCTATTAGGATTTGGCTACTATCTGTCAGTCAACCTGGTGCAGGACAAAGCTTCATAATGCGCAATCAGGATTTGGCTACTATCCGTCAGTAAACCTGGTGCAGGACAAAGCTTCATAATGCGCAATCAGGATTTGGCTACTATCTGTCAGTAAACCTGGTGCAGGACAAAGCTTCATAATGCGCAATCGTCTACCTTATGACGACACACATATTGTGAAAAGCTTGTTAGAAACTTGTTTCATTCTGTTCCTTTGTGATTATTCTTGTGTATCCTGCTCACCCTGCTTGGACTTCTTGTCCGCAGTATTTTTTAAATAAATAAATAAATAATGCGCAATCGGGATTCGGCTACTATCCGTCAGTCAACATGGTGCAGGACAAAGCTTCATAATGTGCTATTAGGATTTGGCTACTATCCGTCAGTCAACCTGGTGCAGGACAAAGCTTCATAATGCGCAATCAGGATTTGGCTACTATCCATCAGTAAACCTGGTGCAGGACAAAGCTTCATAATGCGCAATCGGGATTTGGCTACTATCCGTCAGTCAACATGGTGCAGGACAAAGCTTCATAATGCGCAATCGGGATTCGGCTACTATCCATCAGTCAACATGGTGCAGGACAAAGCTTCATAATGCGCAATCAGGATTTGGCTACTATCCATCAGTCAACCTGGTGCAGGACAAAGCCGGTCAAAACCACTGATCACGGCCAGACTGGAGAGCACGAGCACGAGCACGTACTCCAGCCCGGCCATGCACGTAGAAAACGTTGTGGTAAACGCGTAGTTTGCGCCGACGGTGGTGGCCTTGCTAAGTTTAATCGGGAAAGGAGGCAGCCTTCCGCCGTAGTTTTCTGTGTCGTTGCTCATGCTTCTCTGTTTAATTCACGTTTGATTCGCGAAATAAGCAACACACGTCGCATGTGTGTGGCGGCGAAAGCTTCAAGGCATGTCGAAGAACAATTGTTGCGCGGCTGGGTGTTCAAATATCTGCAAAATCTTGCCGGCGACACAGTTCTAATCAGTGGGAGCAATGACATTCATGGATCGCCGCCGTTCGGCGGGAAATTTCTTGTTGTCCTGCTTTCTTTCGTCATCTCAGTGTTTGCTGCACTTTATCATATTTACACGGGTAAGCGATGAAGTTGATCTCAGCCTACCCATGTTTAGATTCGGTTTGTCCGCATGCAGCATGCGGGTTAAATGCATTTCGCTTAGGTTCTGAATACCACTTTTTACCATTTTTTTCGCTTTATCGTATGATGACTGAAACGATACTATTAACAAAAATTACAAGATGAGTATCTGTAAACACAATGCTGCTGTCAGAGCTAAATGCTCTGTAAGTTCCGCAAAGGTCATCATATATTTTCACCTGTTCTTCAAGAACATCCAGCTATAGCAGCTGTAGCACAACGTCTCCCGCATTCGGTTCTAAATGGCTACGTATAATGTTTTGTTCTTATTGTTGCATTGTTGTTCTTATTGTATCCTTCTTGTCGCACCAATGCCAAAACGGATCTTGAGAGAAAACCATATCCGTGCTTTATTCAAATTTAATCAATGCGAAGTCTTGTCAGAAGGCGAGTTGCGAGAGTACACGTCTTCATGTCCCTCATTCCGATGGGGAAGGAATTCAAAGCATTCGTGCATTCGTGTTGCGTTGGAGCTTTAAACTCCATCGATCACCGGAAATGAGCGAAGGTTAACTGCGATGGGGAGGTCCCGGCGCCGAATTGCCGAACGGCATGCCCACCACGATGATGATGATGATGGCCCTCAACCATGGCACGTACTCACGACTGAGAGGGGAGGGGGTTGAATTGAAGCGGCGATTCGGCGTATTCCCAAGGTTCACAAATACACACCACATCTGAATGTCCTGACCCTTCCACCTCCTCCCCTTAAAGTTTGTGTGCGCAGTGTACGGCACGCGACAAACGCACGAAGCCCTTCCCAGCTGTTACTTTTTCCTTACTCTGGAGAGACAATTCAGATTTAATGATTATTGAAGCGAACCCGCCAGCATGTAAAAAACACATCGCCATCATCAACCACCATCTTAATGTCACCCCCTCCCCGCCCCCCCCCCCCCCCCTTTCAGAGAAGCCTGGATCTGCGTTCATGATTGTATTGCGCTTAGTGTCACACAGACGGAAGATTACTAATGAACGAACAAAAAAGAACAAAAAGTGGACGTACGTGACGCAAACTACCAACTCGTTTAATACGTTTAGAGATACATGGTGATTAGGGGGGGGGGGATATAAGATACGACAAGACGATGACATGTGATGATGCGGTGGGCCGGAACAGCGGCGTTCACTTGCACCCGTTCGCGCTGGCAAACTCGACCTCAGCTTCGATGAGCGTGATTGACCGAGTGCTATCGCAAGTGATTCCCACATTTCTCGCTCTGTTTTTTTTTTTTTTCTGCCAATTACTTAGTTGCTATCCGCGCCTGCTCGGAGGTGGCACCTGGTACTAGACCTCGGAACGAAGGGCCGTGTCATGCTTTACTGTCATCAGAGTGCTGCAGACACTACAGGCTAAGAGCCAAGTGACGCAGAAACCATCCAGAAGTGAACGCGCGTCATAGAAGTAGGTCACGGTCCAGCCCTTCGCAGGCGGACTTTCTTTGCGCGACCGCGTCGCAGGTCGGCAGCAGCGTCCGTTGCCTTTTGTACCCGGCTTATCGACGGCGGTCGTCGCCATCCTTCGTCGGCCGCTCACGCGACTATAGAGTCGCGTTCGCCCAACAAGTCCCATAGGTCGTGCCTGACAATGTTTACTATCGCTCGTCCAGAAAGTGTGAAACATTATTTGGTTATCCCAAAATATCTGCCACGAGTAGAAGAAAGAACGTAGCGTGTAAATACAAGGAAATACAGATAAGTCGAGCTTCGGCTGGTTGTTCTCAGTTGACGTTGATAAGAGAAAGGGCAAGGTAGGTGATAATAATGAATATCCTGTAGACACAAAGCACAGGCGTGGTAGTACTTAAGCAAATAACCATTCGGCATATTCAAAGCCTCGTAGTTCTATTCGAGCCGAATGAAGTAAATTGGGTTTATTCGAATGAAAACGTGCACGCATTTACTTTATTGGTCCATATATTGGCCCTGCGACTTGTGATGCGGGGCTCCTCAAGAAAGTGACCAAGCCAGTTGACGGGCTTATTATTGTTAAAAAAACAAATAACATACCTTATACAAGCCGCATCTCAAAAAGCGTTGGCAGTGAAGAACAGCTAGCATCAAACAAACGACAAAATTGAAATCGTCATCGCAATAATGTTACGTAGGCACAACATCCCTGCGACCATATGTATACAACGCTTGAAGATAAACGATTCACAATACGAAGCTCATCCCTATCGCAACGCCTCATGTGCAACACTTTCTTATGTGATTCAATGAAGAAAGATTCATTCCTACCGGTATCTTGGTCAGGTAAAAATGGATGATAACGGTGCAGGTTTTAAACGCGAAGCATTTCTTGGCGAACATTTGCTACTTTGACAGTGTCTGTCTATCTATCTATCTATCTATCTATCTATCTATCTATCCAGCCGCCTACGTCATTGTGGTCTCATGGTCGTTTCGTTAACTTGGTATGCACCAAAATTCGCATACTTTGACAAGAGTATATGACGAACATAAATGACATGTCATGACACGCGTGTCATGTAGGTCATGAAACAGCCACCTACATCCTGGTAATCTCATGGTCGTTTCGTTAACTTGGTAAGTACCAAAATTGGCATAGTATGACAGGAGTGTATGAAGAACATAAGTGATTTAAAATTAAATTATGGGGTTTTACGTGCCAAAACCAGTTCTGATTATGAGGCACGCCGTAGTGGGGGACTCCGGAAATTTGGACCACCTGGGGTTCTTTAACGTGCACCTAAATCTAAGTACACGGGTGTTTTCGCATTTCGCCCCCATCGAAATGCGGCCGCCGTGGCCGGGATTCGATCGCGCGACCTCGTGCTCAGCAGCCCAACACCATAGCCACTGAGCAACCACGGCGAGTAAGAACATAAGTGATAGGTCATGACATATATGTGATGACTTGTGTGTCATGTAGGTCATGACAATGACCCAGAGAAAAAGATTAACACTCAAAAACCACTGAAATGGGTTCCGACCTGGGTACTAAGTGAAGGAAACACTAAAAGACTGCTGGTAGAAATCATAGTCATGACCATGACTCAGAAATAATAACAATGACTCAGCGAAAAAATATTAACGCTCAAAAACCACTGGAATGGGTTCGGACGTGGGCACTAAGTGAAGTAAACACTAAAGGATGATGGTAGAAATGATAGTCATGAGCATGACTCAGCATAAATGACAATGACTCAGCGAAAAAAGATTAACACTCAAAAGCCACTGAGATGGTTTCTGACGTTGGTATTAAGTGAAGGAAACACTAAAGGATGGTGGTAGAAGTCATCGTCATCAGCATGGCTCAGCAAAAACCTGAATGACTCAGCAAAAGAAAGATTAACACTCAAAAGCCACTGAGATGGTTTCTGACGTTGGTATTAAGTGAAGGAAACATTAAAGGATGGTGGTAGAAGTCATAGTCATGAGCATGACTCAGCATAAATGACAATGACTCAGCGAAAAAAGTTAACACTCGAAAACCACTGGAATGCGTTCGGAGGTGGGCACTAAGTGAAGAAAACACTAAAGGATTGTGGTAGAAGTCATAGTCATGACCGTGACTCAGCAAAAACGAGAATGACTCAGCGAAAAAAAGATTAATACTTAAAAAATTGGCAGCCGATCCACGAAGTGAATGCTGATGATGGAGCGAAGCTCCTTGGACGATTACGGCTGCTGCTCGAGCTTTCGCTTCGGGGTCTTGCTGCCGTTGCCGGCGTGCTACTGCTTCTCGTGCTCATAGCTCGGGGTTAGCTTCGCCGCGTTGCCGTTGGGCTGCCGCGTCTCGTTCTCGAAGTGTAGGATCAGAGTCACGACGTTTGCGCTTACGTTCGCGCTCCTCCATACTGCAGAGCTAAGTGTAGCGACAGCGGCGCGGCGCCGGTGCAACACCTGCGCGCGGTCGGTATGCACGCTGCGTGCGCTCTGCGAACGGTTCTGCGCATCACGTCGTGCGCTTGCTCGGAGAGGTGCTTCGGAGCAGCGCCGGCGCAGCGCAACACCTGTGCGCGGTCGGTATGCGCGCTGCGTGCGCGACGGGGAGCTACGACGACGACGGCGACAACGGACATCGTGAGGGCCTAATGAGCTTCGCTCCTAAAAAAGCCGGCAGATACCACGCCCTGTGGGAATCGATGTTATGCGAAGCAGTGTGCGGGGGGCCCACAAGTTAACGAAACGACCATGAGAGCACCAAGACGTAGGCGGCTCTTTAATGACCTGCATGGCACGCATGTCATGACATTCATGTCAGGAGTCCTCAGGAGTTCCTTTAGCTACACCTAAGAGACCTTAAGGCGAACGCCTTAGTCATGGTAATGACTATGACTTCGACCATCAGCCTTTAGCCTTTTCCTTCACTTAGTACCCACATCAAAACACATTTCAGTGGCTTTTGAGTGTTAATCTTTTTTCGCTGAGTCATTGCCATTTTTGTCAAGTCATACTCATGACTATGATTTCTACCATCATCATTTAGTGTTTCCTTCACTTAGTGCCCACCCGAACCCATTTCAGTGGTTCTTGAGTGTTTAACATTTTCGCAGAGCCATTGTCATTTTAGCTGAGTCACGCTCACGGCAATGACTTCTACCGGCATCCTTTAGTGTTTTGTTCACTTAGTACCCATGTCCGAACCCATTTCAGTGGTTTTTGAGTCTTAATATCTTTCGCGGGGTGATTGTCATGACCTACATGACACGCATGTCATGACATTTATCTGATGACCTATCACTTATGTTTGTCGTACACTCCTGTCATACTATGCCAATTTTGGTACCTACCAAGTTAACGAAACGACCATGAGAGCACCAAGACGTAGGCGGCTGTTTCATTACCTACATGACACGCATGTCATGACATGTCATTTATGTTCGTCATGTACTCTTTTCATAGTATGCCAGTTTTGGTACCTACCAAGTTAACGAAACGACCATGAGAGCACCAAGACGTAGGTGACTGTTTCATAACCTACATGACACGCATGTGATGACATGTCATTTATGTTCGTCATGTACTCTTGTCATAGTATGCCAGTTTTGGTACCTACCAAGTTAACGAAACGACCATGAGAGCACCAAGACGTAGGTGGCTGTTTCATAACCTACATGACACGCATGTGATGACATGTCATTTATGATCGTCATGTACTCTTTTCATAGTATGCCAGTTTTGGTACCTACCGAGTTAACGAAACGACCATGAGAGCACCAAGACGTAGGTGGCTGTTTCATAACCTACATGACACGCATGTGATGACATGTCATTTATGTTCGTCATGTACTCTTTTCATAGTATGCCAGTTTTGGTACCTACCGAGTTAACGAAACGACCATGAGAGCACCAAGACGTAGGCGGCTGTTTCATAACCTACATGACACGCATGTGATTACATGTCATTTATGTTCGTCATGTACTCTTTTCATAGTATGCCAGTCTTGGTACCTACCGAGTTAACGAAACGACCATGAGAGTACCAAGACGTAGGTGGCTGTTTCATAACCTACATGACACGCATGTGATGACATGTCATTTATGTTCGTCATGTACTCTTTTCATAGCATGCCAGTTTTGGTACCTACCAAGTTAACGAAACGACCATGAGAGCACCAAGACGTAGGTGGCTGTTTCATAACCTACATGACACGCATGTGATGACATGTCATTTATGTTCGTCATGTACTCTTTTCATAGTATGCCAGTTTTGGTACCTACCATGTTAACGAAACGATCATGAGAGCACCAAGACGTAGGCAGCTGTTTCATGACCTCCATGACACGCTTGTCATGACATGCCATTTATGTTCGTCATATACTCTTATCATAGTATGCCAATTTTGGTACATACCAAGTTAACGAAACGACCATGAGAGCACAAAGACGTAGGCGGCTAGATAGATAGATAGATAGATAGATAGATAGATAGATAGATAGATAGATAGATAGATAGATAGATAGATAGATAGATAGATAGATAGATAGATAGATAGATAGATAGATAGATAGATAGATAGATAGATAGATAGATAGATAGATACTGTCCAAGTATTAAATGTTCGCCAGGAAATGCTTCGCATTTAAAACCAATGGAACGGGTTCGGATATGGTACTAAGTGAAGGAAAAGGCTAAAGGTTGATGGTTTAAGTCATAGTCATGAGCATGACTATGGCTTTCGCCTTAAGGTCTCTTAGGTGTAGCTAAAGGGTCTCCTGAGGACTAATGACATGAATGTCATGACATGCGCGTCATGTAGGTCATGAAAGAGCCACCTACGTCTTGGTGCTCTCATAGTCGTTTCCTTAACTTGGTAGGCTCCCCGCACACTGCTTCGCATAACATCGATTCCCACAGGGCGTGGGATCTGCCGGCTTTTTTACCATTATTTTCTCAGGTTGGGTACCTCAAACCCTTTGCCTTATCCTTCGCACAACACTCAACACAAGGAGCTATCGCTACGGTTTCGTGCCCGTTCTGACCTTTCTCGCGAGCTACCCTCACTAACATCATATGATGGCAATAATTCGCTAAGCTGCCAATCGACATAAACCGTAAGAACGCATGTGATGAATTATGTCATGTGGGGAAGTCTTGGCTTCGATGGCACGGCCAGCAGCGCCCAGCCGGGAATAGAACTGAGAAATTAACAGCACAAGAGATAGGCACAGAAAGCGACTGGAACATCGCTCACTTCGAACGATCTTATTTTTCCGGATCGATGTGATGTACTGTACAGATTCGTTGCAACCAAATGCAAGAATAAGAACGGTATGAGAAGAAAATACATACAAGAATCGCAAAGAATTATATAGGATACAATGATCAAAAAAGAAACTTGGTATAATTTCCAAAGTGATGCGCGTATCACGTTCAAAAACTGTAGCTCCTGAGTTTATAAACAAATGAAGGGAACGCTGACGCATAATGTGCCATAGCAGACAATTTCAGTGGCTCTCTTGGTAAGCATACGTCCACTCCTGCGTCTTACGCTTGCGCTATTAATTTAATTGTTACCATGAGCTACCAACTATAGCCTGTAAGCCAACAGTTTATAAGGCTTCTCATTTTCCTTTGTGTCACGCAATGCCGCTAAGGTTGCCTTCTATTAGGTAATGTGGTGCTGAAGTCCCACGTCTCGGAACTCCTTCACAAAAGATGACAGCGCTAGCATTGCGTATCTATATAGCGCACCACCGGGTGAAATTTCGCTGCACACCGAAAGCAGCGATAGCGGAGTAGGATGCATCCGCATCCTTCAATGGCTTAAAGCTGCTCCTAGGGACTCAAACTTGACTGGCTGTCCGGACAGACACCTAATCACTCCTACGACCGCGCTCCGCCAAGGGCCATAGCAGAGGGAAAAATGCGGCGTGTCCTTAATAATAATAATAATAATAATAATAATAATAATAATAATAATAATAATAATAATAATAATAATAATAATAATAATAATAATAATAATAATTTCCATCTTAATATGATGAGCAATGTCTGTTCTGAATTCTGAACGGAACCCGCCGTCTTTGGCCGAGCGAGCCTCGCCAGTGTGCACGAAGACGCTACATCGGCGGTGCGCGAGAAATGACAGGACGACGGGCCAGCTGACGAGCCGTCGCTGAAACAGGAATACAAGGTGGTGATGAGGCCAATCCCGACAGTGGTGCCGGCACCAAAGCCTGTCAGCATGATGTGCGTTGGGAGCAGCAACGTCTTGTGACTATAGGTGCCATTTTTGCTCCTATCAACGACGCCTGGGACTCCGTGAACATGAGCTCTTCTACTGCTGTTTACAGCGGGACAGGCTCGCTCGCGACTCTCGATGCTCTAGGTCCTCTGGACACGCTTCCCGCAAAGGAGGATCCTTGGCCATCAGCTGGACACAGTGCATGCGCCGCGAGCTCCTTAATTTCGCGATCTTTTTTCGGGGCACTGCCAGGACCCCACGTTGGGCGCCAATGTGGGGAAGTCACGGCACAGTCCTGGTCGCGCAAGCCCTGGTCAACATGACCCTGATGCTACTGCTGTTGACATCATCATCATCATCATCGTCGTCGTCGTCGTCGTCATCATCATCATCATCATCATCCTGAATGATCGTTGCGCATACCCACAGCGCTGGATCGGCCATGAATTGGGTAGTCAAGAGAAACACACGGACGATGTAAATAACAATTCTGAAATTGTCACTATAACGGATAAAAATTCTAGAGAAACAAATTCAACGCGAAACGCTGAATTCACAATACAAAACGCAAACAGGGCTACAGGTGGCCAGAACCTTCCTTGTATTCCTCCTTGCCCCTCAGTGCCACTCAGTCCGCAGTGTCCTCTATTGCGGAACGTGTCGTGAACGTTCACAACCGATAGAAATTATGTAGGTCAGATTCATGAAACACGTATCAGAGATATATAGCGATTCGTACACTATAATGAGCAAGCACACACCGACTTTAAACGTTTACCAGTTACTAGTTTCATAATATGGTGACATAAATACTTTCACGGTGCCGGAAAGCTTTGCTCAGAGCAGACTAGTCGGTATTGCAGCCGAATGCCATTGACAAACAGTTCTTCCGAGCTGAGAGCAAGGCTTTGCGAATCTGCCTCCGGTCTTTGGCTCTTCTGTGAATATACGGCGCAATAAGCCGTGGGAAACGCTGTTGCCATTGAGTCGACCTTGGAGATGCTTTCGGCCGCTTATCAGCGCCGACCTTAACGATCCGCAGCAGCGACCGACAAGGGCGCGCAACCAATGTACGATCGACGTAGAAGCTGACCGGACCTTGAGAGTCCTTGCTGGGAGAGGTGCAATAGCGTGCCCGATATCAGCGAGGTTGGCACGCACAGTATATACGCGGTCAGAGTGGACACCTTGTTTCACAACGCGCGCCTAGAAGAACGAAAGCCCGGGCGCAAACGAAATCGAGCACCGAGTTCAGCAATGCGCGTGTGTGCTTGTCAGTTACATGACATATGCAGCAAGTATATACTGATAGTGAGCGAATTGGGTGTGCGCTTCGAATTTATCTCCGCCATTGCGTATGCGAGCGCGCCATACGCGCTTCCTGCCTCACGCTTTGCAACACGGTGCAACTCCTCTTTTCTCTCCTCCGACGTCGGTGTCGGCGTAAGCGGCGTTGGCGCCGGCTTTCTGTTGCTACATAGAAGTGTTTTTCCGAGCATGAAAGAACCCCGCGAATACACGCAAAATTGTCGCGCGACTGGCCGCTCGAGGCACTTTGCGTGCATTCGCGGGCTTCTTTCACGCTCGGAAAAACACATTTAAGTAGCACGTTGGAAACAGAAAGCTGTGTCAGGAGTTTTTCACGTTGCTCTACAATTTCCTCATTGACACTTTTTATCTATTTATAATATTTGAGAAGTTGATTAATTAAGACTAATTATGCAATTAGGCGGAATGCAAAAGATGATCTGAGTATCTCCAAGCGACGGAAAACAACATTACCTTGGTTCTGACCAGCTACGTGACATTTGCATATTTCTATATCTTGGTGCATGATAGTTGAGACACCCTGTATATCACTCCCGTTGCGCAAACGATGAATGGAGTCAAGCCCTACTAGCGAGCTCGAAGCTTGCGTCAGCGTTGTGTTTGGCAATCTTGGTCCAACTGTATACGGTATATATATATATATATATATATATATATATATATATATATATATATATATGCGTCGGCTCTGCACATATTAGTCACTACTTTGTCCAGCTTAACCTATGACGTCTGGTATAAAACAATAGCTGATGTGGGAAATTAGGGATAACGTAGGGGACGGTTCCGTATGAATTTTGACTACCACACATGGGCGGTTTGTTAACGTCCGTGCTACATCTAAGTACACGAGCGTTTTTACACTCTGCCTACACCAGCATGCGGCACGTCAGTATTCGATCGAGCGACTAGATGCTTAGCAGTAGATCCCCATACAGCCACTGAGCTACCGCGATGAGTGAACAGCTGAGCTGGGGGAGATGAAGCAACTACAGTCACCTGTTCGCGGCACACCTCTGTAGTATATCTGGCAAGCGATATGTGCAAACTTTATGTGACTTGTTCGTCAGCGTGTCCACGTTCAATGAATCTTATAATATGAATTACCATGTATCAAACGATGTGATTATAGATTGTGTAAAGTGCCGTAAATGACCGACCGGATTGTCATGTACTCGCGGCGAGCCACTTTACCAATCCAACGGCGTCGCGGACCCTTCTTTATATGAAGCCACGGGTGCTTGTGCTCTTTCGTTGTAAGACGCAATTTATCGATGTCGCTGCCATGATGATACCACGCGTAACTATAAAAAACTAGCATGCGTGTTTTGCATTTCATCTTCGTTTGAACAGGTCCGTCGCCTCGTAGTCATCACAATGCGTATAGACAGGATGTCGACATATGTTACACGAACGAGGCCTATTATCATTTAACGACAGACATGACGTTGGGGCTGCAAGGGCTATCAATCAGCCCACGCACAATGGCGTCATAATCACAATCTTACGGTGAGCGTGCGCAACCGACGTCCAACAAGAGCGTTATCGCCGTGTTCGCACCGGTTCCCACGCGTCGCCTATACTTGCAGCGGAGCAAGCCATATTTTCGCGGAAGCAGAAGCAGGTACTTCACGATGGAGAGAGTTTCTCAATGTGTGGACCGGCAACCCTATCGAGTGTTGCTCCTGCCTTGGCAATACAGGTGTGTGTGATGATGTAGGAATGAAATTGCCACATAAGCATGGAGGTTCGTCAGCGTGTCAGCATGTCTCACACAGATACTGCTACAACGAGTTATAACAAGATGGATCGCCAGCCAGCCGGTTCCCAAACATTCCTTAAACGGAAGCGGTGGCTTCATCCAACGAAAGACCAACAACATCGCGTATAGCCGCCTCTATACATACATCCACAAAGCATCCATGTAATTAGGAGTGGCGGACGCATTACAGCAGAAATGCCGGGTTGCGCACGTAACAAATACTTCCTCTCTATATTAGCCCAGAGATGTACTCCTCATGGCGTCACTGCTTCTTTCACGGAAGTCCTCAAACCGAGGCACTTCAGGCAATCGAAAGCAGTAAAACAGATGGTCCTGCTGCACCTACGTAACAAAACAAAGGAGAAAGGGTTTGAAAAAAAAAAAAGTCACAGGCCTGCGCGGCACACGCAGCACAGTCACAGCGTAAGCTGGTTGAGCGGCACGAGATCGTGAGGCTTATAGCGCGTGAAAAGACAAGGACGAAGGATGAAGTGACACACACAGGCGCTAACTTGCAACAATATTTATTTCGAGAAAAGGACCCACACATATATACAACTTTTTCGCATACATCATCATACATGCGTCATTTACAAAAAAAAAAAAAAAAAACCCTTACACACCATTACGCAGGTAAGCTAACTCTTTGCGGGAAAGGGCAATTGATGGTTGTGAAATACAGCTATCCCCGAGCCTATAAATCATTTCTGCTTCGATAATTTCGCGAGTTAATATTCCTCGTGCTCTTCCCACGATGGAGCAGTCTCTGTATGCTGGAGCACACGTCGAGCGGTCACCTTCATCCGCCCCGGCATCAGCCCACTTGCAATGCCTGCAGTGAGCGTCAAGGAACCTACACTGTGAAATAATTTACACCCCTAAAAGTGAGAAAGAGTGTAAATGTGTCTATAACTCACACCCTTAGGGTGTTACTTATATAAATCACACCCTAAGGGTGTGAGTTATAGACACATTTACACCCTTTTTTACTTTTAGGGGTGTAAATTATTTTACAGTGTACCCCGCTTTTCTGCTAAGTAACCGGTGTTCCTTTAAACGCTCGTTGAGGCACCTTCCGCTTTGTCCCACGTAATTTTTTCCACACTTTATAGGAAGGTTGTAAACAATTGCTCCCGCACATTCAACAAACGGGTCATGATGTTTCTTTTTGCACATGCGCTTCTCAGACAGGCCTGGTCTGGTTTGTCTGCGCAGACATTGCAACCCTAACATTCGCACGTTGACCTATTTTCTTTAAACGGTGTGATAGGCCGTGGATATACGGCATGACGGCTGTTCTTCTTATCTACACAAGGCAGGCTGGAAGGATTCTTTGATAACTTCGACTTCATCAGCAGACTCTCAGCAACGCTAATAAGGACATGTGTAGGGTAACCTGCCAAACGAAGGCGGAGGATCTGATCATTGAAGCTGGCGGTCATCAGCTCAGGGCATGACTTACATAACGCGCTTGACAAGCATGTCTTTGCTATTCCCCTCTTAACCAACTTAGAGTGCGCGGACTGATATGGGAGCAGTGGCTTGTTTGCGCGAGGCTCGTACTTCCAGCGTACATGGTCGTTGCAAAATAAAAACGTAATGTCAAGAAAGCGAATATTTCTCGTACACTCGGGGATAACTGTATTTCACAACCATCAATTGTCCTTTCCCGCAAGGAGTTAGCTTACCTGCGTAATGGTGTGTAAGTTATTTTTTTTTTTGTAAACGGCGCATGTATGATGATGTATGCGAAAAAGTTGTATATATGTGTGGGTCCTTTTCTCGAAATAAATATTGTTGCAAGTTAGCGCCTGTGTGTGTCACTTCTTCCTTCGTCCTTATCTTTTCACGCGCTATAAGCCTCACGATGTCATACCAGCAAGCCCAAATCACTACATAACAGCGGCGAAAGAGTAGCTCCAATTTCGGCACCACGCACAACAGGGTCTTCGCGGCAAAGTGTCTTCGCCTCGATTTTAAAGAGAACGATCTGAACTGTCCGCCCGGCGTCGATGGCGAGCTGCGGCTTGTAATGCTCTCTGCACAGCAGTCTGCTGAGCCCGATGATGCCTGGTTGTAGCCGCGCACATAGCTCTACGATTCGCTTCTTCAGCAACGGTTCGTACCTTGCGAGGAAACGTCACAATGTGTACCGAAGAGGTACCCAGAATACGCGGCGCACATCTAACATCGGGATAGCGTTGATTGCGCGCCGCGTCTGAATCGCATCTCGTCGTCTGCGCCTGCGCGCGCGGCGGTGGCAGGCACTTTAACTAGATGGCGCCACCATACTGGCGGAGGCTCGGGTCGTCTGCGCCTGCGCGCCTGCCTATAGGGCGCGTTTTAAGGGAGTATTTCTGCTGCCTCATAGCAAGCGCTTGCGTGGCTCCGACTCCCACGCAACGGGCCTGGGTTCAATCCCGGCGGAGAGCGTGTATTTTTTTTTTCGCATTTCCGGCTATAGCGGTTACGGCCAAACGCCGGCGGCGGCATCATCGCGAACCGAAACGGCTACTGGAATGAGCCCATAGCAGCTTACGCTGTAAAAGGACATTGTATCAAGCCGGTCAAACTTATAGACCACTTGAAAGTGCCGGTCTGCTTATTGTGATATGCCAATTAACTCCACGGGGGGGGGGGGAAGAAGGCATGCATGCATTATTTTTGGAGTTTGCCGTGAGCACTACATTTGTGAACATACAGACTATTAGCTATAATTTACCTTTAGAAGAGGCATATAAGTGGAAGCAAACTTGTAACAACAGACACGTCATGACAAGCAACGCATTGTTTTTGGATCACAGTGACTTCTTCAGTTGCTGGTTTCGCCTGATTCAGGAATTTGCCTAAATAAGCTTCCTCGAAGCAAGTATACCCCTCTGTTGTCCTTTCACTTCAGAAGAGTTCTCGGGTATGGTCGAAGAACGAGTGAAACGCCGTTCGGGTCTTGTTTGCAGTACTGAATATCTGTTCGCATTCAGCATATTACTGTCATCAGCTGACAGGATCCCCAGCATTAATTACCACTGCGATTCTGTGGAACCTCGGGCGCAGGCATTTAGTATAATATGCAGGAAACTTGCTTATATTAGTTATCCTTGTAAAGAAATGTGCAATAACTGCATTCTGCCGTTACTGACATATTAGGCAGAATCTTGGAGGTTAACGAAAAGCTTGAGAACAAGGTCAGGACCACGCAACGAGCGACGGAAAGAAAAAATGTTAAGCGCAACGTTGAGAGCAAGACAGCGGTGTTGATTAGAGAGCAAACAGGGGTAGCCGGTATTCTAGTTGACACTAGAATGAAATATTGGAGCTGGGCAGGCCACGTAATGCGAAGGCCATATAACCGGTAGTCTATTAGAGTTACGGAAATGGTGCCAAGATAAGGGAAGCGTAGTCGAGGACGGCAGAGAATTAGGTGGTGCATGTGATGGAAATTCGCAGATAAAGGTGCATGGGGTCAGCTGGCGCTAGACATGGTTTATTAGAAATAACTGGGAGACGCCTTCGTTGTGTAGTGGACATAAATCGGATGATGATGATGATGATGATGATGATGATGATGATGTGACCTCTTGGGCTGCCATCACAATTTTTGTGCCTTCTTGCAATTTTTCGCGCCACCCTCCAACCCCCTTAAAACGTTTAGAGCGCCGCTCTTGGGCGCCATTTCCTGCGACGAGCGTCGGCGTCTCTCGGCGTAACTGAGTGAACGAAGCACAGCGAATGACGAAAGAGCGAACGCGGAGCGCAGCGGGGGATCAAAGACGGGGATAGCGAAGAGAGCGCGAGGAGGAAAGTGGAAGAGGAAGTTACAGCGTAACCATGAAGCGGAAAGCGGAGGAGGAGGGTATGGCAAAAACGTGAGAAGAAAAGCGTTGTGCCGCATAAGACAAGCTCTGCGGCGACGATGGCTACGAGATGGCGCCAGAGTAGCGCACGTCGTCTGTTCACCGATGACGCCAACGATAAGGCATGGGGTGAGCGTGTCCACCGATACCATATGTGGAAACAAAGCGCTGCATGAGCGAAGGTCTGTCTGCGGCGGCTGCTGTGAATAGCGCCCACGCGTCATTCACGCGCTGCCTCTCGCAATCTCCCGATTAGCGAGGCAGTCGCGCCACACTTCGCTCCGTTTGCAACGTGTCGCACGAGACAGATTATCCGCGCCAGCCAATATACCGCGAAATTGAAACGTATAGAGCTGCGCTCAAGTTTGGCATTAGGGAGTATCGTAATCGTCGGTGAAATTTTTGTGAACAAATTCTATTTTTCGTAAAACTTGCCGCAAGATTCGAAAAATCGTTCACGAGCCCTAAATTCATAAACCTTACGGGAAATCCGCGAGAGTTGGCAGGTATATATGTTGTTTGCAATGTGGGCACCAAGCCAATGACGCCGCTGTAACCCTGCGCCGGTGAAACTCGCCGGAAAGGGTGCAGCTCATACTCCCGGCAAATGAAAGAGGCGCACGTTTATCGCGGTTCGAGTGTGTTAAGTGCCTCCCCGCGATCCAGCGCCTGCGCAAAAGTGCACCTTTGTTACGCAAAGCAGGCGTGAAACACAATCCTCCTCTCACGCACTCAACTGTCCATTTCCTTTCGCACGTGATAAGCGCGCCCTGCAGCTCGGTGCTTTGTTGTTGACCAGCACAGGAGCAGTCGACCGTGAAGAACACGAAGCGGGAAGGAGTATGGTACCTCGTCGCAACACGTAAAGTACGCTCAGCAGAAATCAGGTAGCGCCAGGAATAGTCTATGTCAAGGCGTCCATGCGCGTTGACGGTACACCCCTGGATATCGCAAAGTGGTGTTTTTTTGTTTATGAAGAAATGTCTGAATTTCTTAGAAAAGGCCAGATTTAGGCTTTTAGGGGAAAGCAATTCATTAATGTCCCAACGCTCATAGCAGCCTAAGTTTTAAATGAGGATCCGCAAGTTAACTTTTCCTTAATGGATGTCCGCGTTGGGTTGCTTGAGGCATCGTTCGTTCACTTCTTTCGCGTAAAATAGCAACTGTTTCCCTGATGGTTACCAGCTTTCCTTGTCGGAAAGTTGGCTGCAGCCAGAGATACATCTCTTCTTACAAGTCTCCACTTCCCTGTGAAACCCTGCCTTGTTTAGGAAATTTCGAAATCGCATATCGGATTCAATACTGACCAGGTGTTTCTCTTATCAGCGTACGGCTCTGTACGTTAAAGCCTGCATGGAATTACTGTACGGCTAAATAATTTTATTTTACCACTTTTGCTGAGCGAGGTATACGTATCTCTGTAATAAATGACGTTAATAAAAGAAATGGATTGCTGTTGCATCATACTACCCTACCCGCGCTAAATTTAGCAGCGAATGTGTCCGTCACAAGCCCTAAGCGTTCTCTCTCTGGTCTCTTGCCTCTTGTGCAGCGAGAAAGGAGCCGGCCGACTACATCGACTCAACTCCAACATGGACAACGCTACATCGACCACGAACATTTGCGAAGAAGAGGCGTCGACAAGGTAACCTGCTTTCGTAAAACGTTATAACCTCGCATCTAACTGAGCTGCGTGGGTTACTCAGTTACAATTCATTGCACACTGTTGCGTACAGCGTTCCCTTGGACAGGGCATTGCTGGTGGCACCGCACAATGTCGGTGCTCCGAGGTCACCAAAGAACGAGTTCATATACCGTATTCCGTAACACCATTCCAAATTGCAGCATAGTAGCTCTGCTGACATACTGTATTGTAGGTCTGATTGAATTTCAAATAATAACCGCGGCACCAGTCTCATTACTGATGTCGCGAGTCTGACGAAATGTCGTCTAGTCGGGAAGGATCATAAAAAGCATAACTGACGCCAACCAATGTAAAGAAATTATTATTTTTTTAACGACGTTTTGGCCTCCCACACGGGAGTCTTGTTCGCTTACACGCGCAAGGCTCCAGCGTGGGGGCCGAAGCGACGTTTTCAATAATTCCTTCACCTTGGTCAGCGTCAGTCTTTTTCATCAGTCTCAATAATTACTTCTAAGTGCGCAGGCCTTGAACACTGACAGGCTTCGAATTGCACAATGTCAACAAGTGTTCAAAGAAATATGCAACAATTTAATTAGCGATATTTGAGTTAATTATCTGAACTGTTACTATAATACGCTTACTGAAGTCCGCCACAACGCAACATATATATATATATATATATATATATATATATGTTGCGTTGTGGAATAAAATGAAAAAAGAAACACTATACGCTGTCTAAATATTATGGCTTCTCCCACGTGGAGCACATCATATATTCTTGCTTCACGACGTTCTTTGGCCAATCACAACACTGACCCTTGAAACGCGAGGTCTACGAGGAACTTTGCAACTGGTCGCGAACTGCATTTGACAACCTGTGGTACCAGTAACTTGTGCGATGGTTTGCGAGAGCTCCGCTGAAATTCGTTCGCGCCGCCTGCATACGTACGAACTATGTGGCGCCAGTGACGCCTTCATAGACTGTGTGACAGAGCTGTACGGCCTGCGACGAGAAAGGAGACATTGAACATTTTCTGTGGTCGTGCCCGAAATTCGAAGATGAAAGGGACGCTCTCCGGGAGAATCTGCAAAAAAGTGCCCTCCGCATGCGAGCCTGCAACACCTTGTTATTCCCCGAATGATCAGGTATAGCCCGTAAAGAAACTTCACGTTTCCTTATCGCATTATTAAGAGAGACTGGTTTGATAAACACATGGTGAAACGCTGGAGTGTTATTGTAAGAGTCGCTCGGGCGGAGCAATTGCCGGCCTTGATCGCCAGGCTAAACCCGCCTGTTGCTACAATCCACCACCACAGCGCCCGTATAGACAGTTATCCTCTGGTTAACCTCTCCGTATTTCCTTTACTTTTATCTTTCTTTCTATTAGACGATGTGTCAGTGCTCGATATTTGTATTACGAATCGAATGATTCCAGCTATTTCATATATTATTCCTATATGCCATATCGAGAAGTAGATTTCCACATGATAATTTATCGCCAAATGTTCTTGAGTATTGGGGTTGCTAGAATATCCACCCACGAAACCTACATGTGGCTGAATATCGAGTGCTGAAAGAGAAATGCTTAGAAATTGTTGCAGCCTCTGTTACCAAAAAAGAGAGAGAGGAGACCGCATTTGCATAAGTGGCCTGGCTATCATCCCGCATGAAGAGTCGTTAGCGATCCAATGCCACATGTGTTCTTTTGTTTTATAGCGAAGCTATATATATACCTCTGCCAACCAAGGGTTCTTTCGTGTGCCCAGCAAAAAACTTCCGCCAATGTGGGCGATGGTGCAGAAAGGGTCCAAGCTTATTGGCACATACCAGGAACGAAAAAGAAAGAGAGGAAGAAAGATAGAAATAAAGAGAGAGAAAGAGAGAAAGAAATAAAGAGAGAAAGAAAGACTGAGAGAAAGAAGATAGAAAATCACCACAAAGGTCAGAGAAAGAAAGGGAGAAAGAGAGAGAAAGAAAGAGAGAGAGAGAAAGCGAGAGAGAAAAAAGAAATAGAGAGAAAGAAAGAGAGAGAGAGAAAGCGAGAGAGAAAAAAGAAATAGAGAGAGAAAGAGAGAGAACGAAAGAAAATCGCCACGAAAGTCAGAGAAACAAAGAAAGAGAGAAAATGAGAGAAAGGAAGAGATATAGAAAGAGAAAGAGAGCGAGACAGAGAGCGGAAGAGAGAGAGAAAAACAGAAAATCACCACGAAGGTCAGACACACGCGACAAGCTTCGCTTACCCCCATTTTCTCGACAGGGGAAGGGCTGGTGATTTTTCTTTAGAGCGCCAAACTTGCGGCCATAAAGCTATAGAGCTATATAAAGCATAAAACTATAGAGTGCTTCGCTTTTCTGGTGTTCGCTGTTGTGGAGTTTAGTTTTGAAACGACAGATCTATGCGTGCGCTAACTTTTGATGATGATGATGATTGCATTTTATTGGCGCAAGGGCATCTAAGGCCAAAGAGCGCCAGCTTTTATCAGTCACCCAAATACGTTCGCATATTGTAAACGACCGTATTTTCTTAGTAGTAGTAAGTGGTTCGTATGGAAAGGGAAAAGTTAGCGCTATCTTCTGCAGCCCTTATGGGAGCACGGCTCAGCGCTCGTCTACTCAAATGCAGTTCCTGCCGTGGTATCACATCACTTCTTCTTTCCTTTCTCGTACATCTGCAGCCGATCCCCCCCCCCTAAATCTTCGTACGTGATCCGGATTTCACTACTCGCGGACAAGGTTGATTTCAAGAATCTCTCACGCGGTATCTCAGAGGACTGATTGCGCACGAAGCCTCTGGCAGTGAAGTGAGCAATCTGGTCGCAGTCTGCTTTTGGTCGCTCGGGATCTTATCGCGCAAGTAAACAGAGGCATCGTATATCTATAGGGTCGCCGTTATTGCCCATGAGAGAAAGAATCGCGGCATTGTATTTATCGTGCCGACGACAGCGCTTAAAATTTCCTGACACCCGCGTATGCCCACGGTGCAGCCTCCGTTTTTTTTTTCTGCACCTTTTTTTTCTTTTTCTCTCCCACGATTAATGGCGCAGTGCACGCTTATTTGTATTCCTCTCCTCGTATTTCTATCCTTGCAAAGCAAATATTTTTTGAGCTGCTTCATGTATTTTGTTTTGTTTGGCTCTCACACAGAAGACACATCAATCCCGGGACCAAGTTTGTCGCTTTCGTCAGTCGGAACAGACGTCACCTGGCCCTGGTGTTAGCAGGCACCTTGCTAGTCGCCGCCATTGCCGCATCTGTTCTAGTCACAGTACAGCGCATCCAAGGTACGCACGCAGAACGCGAAGGAGAGATGAACCGACCAGGTCACTCACGGCGCCACAAAACCTATAAAAAAAATGCAGCATCGTATGCGGAACATCTTTGTCGGTTTCATACGAAGTTATTGCGAAACACGAAATCGCTGCTGTTTTGATAGTGATGCCTAGTTATGACGGGCCACTTTTTCTCTGCTTGTTTTTATGTTAAACAGACAACGAAATAAAAAAAAGAGTAATCTCAACCATAACTCATAACATATGAGTAACTATCTACTGAATGAATGCACTTAACATGCCGCAGGAGGTAGCGGAAAGGTGGCGCAAGCTGTAGCTAAATTCAATGCTGATATGAGCCCTTTGTATCACAAGTGAAGAGATCCTATAAAGAATCGAGTAATTAACGAACTTTAGGTAATCTGCTTCCGAGGCTAGTCAAATCCGCGAATAAGAAAACGCGCTGATAAGTCTCTCACGTGATCCTATCATTTTCAGCGTTGCGTTGCTCAACAGTAACTGTATTATTGCACCCGAAAAGTTAGTTTAGATGAGTTCTTTGTCTGCAGGCCACAAAACTAACTGATTCAAGATAACCTCACAGCACTGACCGTGAGCAGCAACGAAGGGCTCAGTCGAGTTATAACATCGTTTTCTTTCTTTTTTCTTTATCTTTTAGATGACGTCGGTCAAAGACAAGTCTGCAATACCAACGCCTGCAGGAGCATATGTAAGTATACCAAAATGCAAGCTTTGAGAGAGAGAGAGAGAGAGACAGAGAGAGAGATCTACTTTATTGAAGAACAGAGAAAAGCAGAATGAGCAGTAGGTAGGCGTATTTCCCAACGTGTTACTCTGCCGGGAATAGCGCGAAGGGAATTGCCCTAGAAGGAGGTAGGTAGAAGAAAAATGAAATAAAGGTTAAAATCCTGGTACAAGGAGCGCTTTTTCTCCCCCTTGGGGGAGGGGGCTGGCGCACGTTCTCGGTGCACCCCCCCTATTTCACTGGCTACGCCCCTGGGCGGGTCCAAACCAGCAAGTAACTACTGCAATGCGTCAATGATTCGCTTGAACACCAACGCTGACCTATCGTTGCAATGTCTTCGTTCTTACCACTGGGGTTCTATGAAATTGTCACTGTCGACGCTAGAGATGTGTCTTCTATGTCCGTATTAGGTCTGACGGTGGCTGTACAAACCTTTATTTCGCTTCTTGTGTTATTTTAGCTCGTTTTTTTTTTCCCTTCTATAACCTTTCGGAACTTCACCCCTCTACCCCAGCACACGGCATATACGCACACTGGCTATTAACTAAGCTCCCTGTCTTTCCTCCTCTTACACCTCTCTCCTGGTCAGTACCATGGAGCCTACTTTGACTGGAATGACCTTTGAAACAGTGCATGCGTGCGCATCCGTGCAGCGCAGAGGCTGCGGCGAAGCATGAACGAGTCGGTGGACCCGTGCGAGGACTTCTACGAGTTCGCCTGCCAACGCTGGGACGCCGATCAGCGCGGTCCAATCTGGCAGAGCACGGCGGATGCCATCAAAGGAGACTTCGGCGCTTCCAGGGACGCACTGCTGCAAGGGCGCTTTGACGAGCCCAACAAAGCCGAGCGTTACCTCATCGACTTCGTCAGGCACTGCGAAAACGGTGAGCAGCAGTGGCGACAGTGTCAACATTTGAAGACCGTATAGATAGTGCTTTTGCAGTAAAATTAAACCAATGCGCACGATGTAAATACAGGCTCCCTTGACCTTCCAATTCTGACAGCCCTTGACCGCGTCCACATCCGTCAGTGGTGCCAAAAGCTATCCGCGCACTATAGAGTAGTTCTTGAAGTGCACCGCGGCCTGAGTGGCTGTTAAAGTCATTCAGCGTGCGAACAGTACCCAATATCAAGCTCGTTTCCCTTCTATGTTCCTAATTTCCCTTACCCCCAATGTAGGGTAGCAAACCGAACAACCGCCAAGTAAACCTCCCTGCCTTTCCAATCCTCGCTTTGGCTTTATGTCTCTCTTTATGACATCCCATGAATAAAGAAACTGTCCGTTACCCTGGTAACGCCAGTGCCAGTATCTCTGTGCTAACTGCCGCGGTGACTAGTGGTACGGCTTTCTGCAGCTTAGCACGAGGTCGCGGGTTCGATTCTCGGCCAGGGGCAGCCGAATTCTAATGAGGACGAAATGCGAGGGAAAAAAAGAACGAAAAGACGCTCGTGTATTTAGATTCAGCTGTAACTCAAGGTGGTCGCAATTATTTTGAGCCCCCCCCCCCCCTACAAGCTCTCTCATTCCTTGTCGGTTGCTTTGGGACATTATAAACGAGTCACAATTTCATTTGATTTTTTATTGTATGTTCCTGATCTATTTCACTGTGGTCTTTTAAATCTATGACATGCACACTTTTGCACACAAATTTTGATTTCTCACCGCGCCAGATCACGCGCGCGCGCGTCTGTGTGTGTGTGTGTGTGTGTGTGTGTGTGTGTGTGTGTGTGTGTGTGTGTGTGTGTGTGTGTGTGTGTGTGTGTGTGTGTGTGTGTGTGTGTGTGTGTGTGTGTGTGTGTGTGTGTGTGCGCGTGTTTGCGTGCGTGCGTGCGTGCGTGGTGCGTGCGTGCGTGCGTGCGTGCGTGCGTGCTGCCTGCTTAATTGTACTACTGTCGCGGGCGGCCGCAGACGAACCGAGAAACACGTCGAAGGGCATGGACCCAGTGCTGGTGGAGCTGAAGTCGATGGGCGGCTACCCGCTGTTCCAGCCGGACTGGCAGAACGCCACCTACTGCTGGATGCAGGCAGAGACGAGGCTCGCGCACATGGGCTACAACCAAGCACTGCTGCAGGCGCGCTTTGACGTCGACCCCAAGAGGCACGGACGCAGGACCATTGTGGTGAGCGCACGCATTTGCTATTGCACAGACGCGCACCGTCCTGCAACTCAAGGCGACGTCGCCGCTACGTGATAAAATGCATTTGTAGCTGCGCACAGCAGTACACCGACGCCACAGGAAAAAGAAAGGAAGGGTAAATCGGAGCCCTCAGCTGCGCTCACGCTGCACTATTAGTGCCTCTACTCTCCGAAAATGCATGTTTCTAAGGTTGTGGGAGGGGGAAAAAATAGTTGAGGGCCAGTGGCGGGAATCCTGAAGTGCCAGCCGAAACCGCATTGCTGGCCCGACGACGACAGGCAGACACCTCCAATCGTTGTCATGACAACGTGATTTAAGATAGCTTTTTTTTTCTTCTTTCTTTTTTTTTTTTTTTTTGGCGCGGCATATTGGCGGTCACACTGACAGCCTAAAGAATATCCATCCCAGCAATGGTCTCTAATAATAAAAAAATTGGAAAAATACATTTTAGAAACGGCGTGTCAACATTAAACGGGCCCTGAACCACCCCTCGGGCTTCATGAAATAACATAGTCCGCGGGTAGCATACGCTGCTGTGAATATCTCAGCCAAGTTTTGTTGTCGTGCGCGGTGCATGGAGCTCGCCGTGAGGTTCCGTATAAAGTCCAACGGCAATAAAAGACCGTTTTAGTTTCACGTACGCAGAAGCTTTACGCACGCAAACATTTAGAACTCTCATGTTTGCGTGCGCAAAGCGTCTGTGTACGTGAAACTAAAAAAATGGAGGAGCTTAAGCTTCGGCTTTAAGAGTGGAACGCGATAGCATTATCGGGATCCGTTCGCATCACATTTTTCTTTATGAGTAGGCTTCACTGCAACCCACAACGTGGGAAAGCCAGCTTACGAAGACAAAGCTTACACCGATCCCTTTAAAGTCGGCTTCACTTTTAAATGCATTGATGGGAAGACATTCTTACAGGGGCAATATAAGCCGTTTTATATTTAAAAAAATGTCACAGTTTCGCCCTAAGGGCGAAGCAATGAATGCGATAGCAACACAGCAATGTCATACGAAGTAAGGTGAGCGGCTTTGGTAGCAATATGAATTGTAGTAAACATGAGCTGATTAAGTAAGCAGGTGTGCTGCGGCATAAGTAGACCGACATGAAGAGAGACTCGATGACCACGAGAAGGCGCGTGTGAAACGGTGGTGTTGATGAGAAGCGCTTCCCGTGGGCAGCTCGTGCGAAGGGACACACCTGTAGCGCTGCACTGCGATCCGGGCAGCATTGCATGTGTAGCATGCGTTGGAAAATGTGGTCCGACTATTACTAACTGAATGAACAAGCGTGGTGTGAGCGCGCACAAACAAACATGAATAGATCACACTGAATGACTGCAGACAACGACTGTCAAAACACTGGCAGCAAGCCCATACGCCGCAGCGGCGAAGGTACGTGCGGTCTATCGCTTCAACGGAAACTGAGCGGCGAATGCACGGCGCATAAAGGTCGGAGCCGTGGGGAGATAAGAGACGGTGGGCGGAGCGACGAGCGTGGTTGTTGGCAGAGTAGAAGTGCCGCTCCCCCCCCCCCCCCCCGCTCCCTCCGGCACTGGCTTCCCGCTTCCTTGCTTGCGCGTGGGATCTCCGTGATAGCGCGCGTCCCCGCACGCTTCCGCTCGGGCATACGGCGCGCGGCGAAGATTTTATCTATAGGGAACCTCACGGCGACGCCGACGGCAGAAATCCGGTTGAAGTGTTCATATAATTGCTATCGCAATAAAATGTGAAGGCCCTAGGACCTTTTTTATTGTTTTATTGCGATAGCAATTATATGGACACTTCAACCGGATTTCTGCCGTCGGCGTCGCCATCGTCTTCGCCGTGAGGTTCTGTATAGATAAAATCTTCGCCGCACGCCGTATGCCCGAGCGGAAGCGTGCGGGGACGCACGCTATCACGGAGAGCGAACGCACTCAATCTCCCACGCGCAAGCAAGGAAGCGGGAAGCGAGCGCCGGAGGGGGGGGGGGGGGGCGCACTTCTACTCTGCCAACAACCGCGCTCGTCGCTCGCCCGCACCGTCTATCTCCACACGGCTCTGACCTTTATGCGCTGTGCATTCGCCGCTCAGTTTCCGTTGAAGCGATAGACCGCACGTACCTTCGCCCGCTGCGGCGTATATGTGCTTGCTGCCAGCGTTTTGACAATCGTTTTCTGCAGTCATTCAGTGTGATCTATTCATTTTTGTTTGTGCGCGCTCACACCACAGTTAGTAATAGTCGGGCAACATTTTCCAACGCACGCTACACATGCAATGCTGCCCGGATCGGCAGTGCAGCGCTACAGGTGTGTCCCTTCGCACGCGCTGCCCACGGGAAGCGCTTCTCATCAACACCACCGTTTCACACGCGCATTCTCGTGGTCATCGAGTCTCTCTTCGTGTCGGTCTACTTACGCCGCAGCACACCTGCTTACTTAATCAGCTTGTTTACTACAATTCATATTGCTACCAAAGCCGCTCACCTTACTTCGAATGACATTGCTGTGTTGCTATCGCATTCACTGCTTCGCCCTTAGGGCGAAACTGTGACATTTTATTAATTGTTTGCTGTTTCCCCGAGGCGCACGCGTGTCCAACAAAATTTAGAAAGGCTCGGTTTTCAACATTCCCCTCAATGTTGCCTAGAACCGAAGTACAGGGAGACATCATCAGAATTGGACGCTTAAGCTTCGCCTTTAAGAGCGGAACGAGACAGCATTCAAATATCACTGGCAGCTTATTAGGATTTTTTCTCGTATATTCAAATTACAATCCGACACTATCACATCTGTACGTTGTGGTTAAGTCGTACTTTAGGATTTTTATGACGGATTTTACTGTGAGAAATTCAATTTTCTTTGACTAACGCCTTGCGGCACGCGAAGGACGCAAGGCGTCAATTCGAACTACCCCGGTCGGGGTGGTTCGGGATGATGTGGTTCCGCACATCATCATGGGGAGGGGGGGGGGGGGTGCGTTGTGCTCCGGCACCCACTGCGTATTTCGCGACGGACGCAAGGGGAACTGGAGATCGTGGCTCAATATCGCGCGCGAAAGGAGAAAAGGGAAAGCGGGAAGGCAGCGCGGTAGGGACACGTGATTGTCACGCAAGCGCAGCGAAAATGCTGTCACATTGATTCATGTTAGTGTGAGAACACAAGAGGACCTTGAAAGATACCACAGTTCCGGGTATAAAAGCACGTTGAAATTTGAGGTACGAGAAAAGATTGACTGGTATCATCCTGTCCACATCTATTATCATTGTTTACTTGTGCTTCTAACCAAGGCTGAAAGGTAAGCGCAAAGGCAAAAATTAACGGAGACTTTCAAGAACGCAGCACTGAATTCTGAAAACGCGCACGTGCGGTTCGCTTGACATTTGACATGCATCGACTGGCCTGCTATTTTATTGAACCAATGAGCTGAAATATACGTGCTTTCTTCTGATAAGCATGGCATCAAGGAAAGGAATCCACATTGCTGCACTGCATGCCAAGTCGACCCCGAAAAGATTTCTGCGTATGTCGCGTCGCCACATACGCAAACGACAGAGCACTATACTTGGGTGGACTTTGCAAGACCCAATTCGTCCGAACGTGACGCGCAGAAACGTAAGCGTTCCTATCACCCAAACTATACAAGCTGTGCACAAGACCTCCTAGGAAAGGCCCGGCTCCCCCATTGCCTTAAACAACCGTCAAAATCTCGTAATTGATGTCATTGTTCAAACATGCAAACGCATATCAAATCTGCTGTCTCCAAACTTCAACTCTGCTCTGCTATTGAGGCAGCTGGATCGTTCAATCTTATGGCATTTTCAATATACTCTACCCATTTCTAGCACGTCAGCGGCGGCGTGCTGGGCGACGAGTGGCAAGCCTGCTGGGTATTTACATGAACTGCGCTCGCCTCTTGGCACAGACGCCACAAACCAAACGAGGGTCCTCCTGTCAGCTCGCGAAGTGGCAGTAGCACTTATCATAACTGTTCTTATTCTATCAGTGGAGAGCGTACTATAGTGAGGCGGAAATTGTGCATGAAAAATGTAATTCCTTCCATTTCCTGCAGCTCGGACTCCAGCCGTTGATGTTCACGCGAGCGGTCCTCGACAAGGAGGAAACGGCAAAGGGCATTCAGACCTTCCTGCGGAATGTCGCACTTCGTTACAGGGAGTTCACCATCGACGCTAAAGAATTTGACCAGGAACAGGATGTTGACAACCAGATTGCCGAGATGTTCAATTTCTCCAGGGCGCTACTTGAGGTACGGTGCAAGACGCGAAGATTTGGCTATTCCTAAAAGCTTATTAATCTGCCCTATAAGAATGACGGGTGGGCGAGACGTCCTCTGACTACACCATCATTGGTGGATGCAAGCGGTACAATTAAAACTAATTAGGCTGTCAGTAGTGGAGAAAGGACTATGCTTTGGGGGTTGTTTTCAGCCTGTATGGCTTACAGGCTATAGCTTGCCAGAGAAAGCTATAGGTTAGACCGACCTCTCGGCTTTTCTGTGAATAAATTTCTCTCTCTCTCGCAACCAATTTCCGTTTTTTATGAGGGTGTATGGAAATTAATAATTATTGAGGTCCTGACACCAAAAGCCCGCCTATAAATTACCGCAATCACACTTCCGTTATCAGCTAAACAATAAAAGCCCCCTCAACCCCTCCCCCTCTCCTTCTTATCTCGCAAAAGTCAGGAAATCTTGGGTGGAAAAACTTTGTGTTTTACGGTTATTTAACAAAACTCCTGTGTAAAATAACACGCTTTCAAGTGTTCGCTCTGACAGCCGAATGCAATTTCCAATTCAAGCAGCGCACAGACTGAAGATCTATATTGCTCGCTACATTTTTACAGTAGCTCTGAATTTTCATTGATCTGTCTGATCGCAGGATTTAGAGAACGAAACGGTCGCCATCCAAAAGCCTCAAAGAATGACGGTGGAGGAACTGTCGAGAAAAATACCAGAGGTAAGAGTCCGTCTCGTACACTGTGCACCTCGCCAGAGTAGTCAAGGACACAGAAATTATATGTATAAGAGCCGAATTACATCAAAGCCCAAGCCACGGCTACTTTTCTATCAAGCGACTGGGTGTGAGCTCGCAGTTAGGAACTGAGGTATGTTACCGGGTCCGTGCCCGGACAGCAGAGGAATTCAGAGCTGGCGAGCTCAGGCTGCAAAGAACTTCAGCTACGTTACCGTGACTTCCATGCTCCGAAACCTTGTGCGGAGGCTCTTGTGCGTAACACGCAAAACAAATGACCAGCTCCGTACAGCTCTCGCCATGCGACTCTATACTTACGTTAAGCAAGAGCAGTTTTGTGTTAGTTGAAACCGCTGTCCTTGTCATTTTCTGCACCTCCCACTGTTGGCTACAATCACACCTCTGCGTACCAATAAACTTGTCCTATGAGACTTTCTCTGCAGTTTAATGATAGTCAGTTTTCACGAGCTGCTGCACATAATCCAAATCTGTTTAAAGGCCAACGGCAACAAAATTTCCTTTCGAGGACTCCGCAAATTGGTAGGGCCTGCTCTATATTTACACTATTTAAAACTAGGATTTTTATGCAGTTCAATATTTTGTTGTTTACGGTGATCATCCGCATGGCTTACAGCAGCCACAAAACACCCTGCCCTCCTCCATTTCGAGCAAGCTGTGCTGTTTTTAGTGCTCGTCTCTCCGCTTCTCATTTCAGCTCCTCATCTACATGTCTGTCTTTTCCACCATTCGTGTGCCCAGATTAAGTGGCTCAAGTACCTTCGTAAGCTGACGTCGCCCGCTCTAACGGAGGCAGGCTTACCGGAATTCAGCGATGAAGACAGTGTGATGGTGCTCAATCTTGAAGCACTACGGGCACTCGCCAAGTTCCTCGGCAACTGCCGCCAAAACACCCGCTATATAAGGTGAGCGCTGCCTATTTCCATTGTGTGGCTGATCCTTTCATACTTGCGCCTTTCTAGAGTGCACTCACTGCATTTTGTTGACATTCTTCTTTTTACTAGTCGGCTGAGCGTGTGGTTCTGATAACTCCTCGTGTAGTAGCCTTTGTTGCAAAGTGGCTCTCGAGTCGCATATGTCGTCTGGACCAGCGGCCTGGAACATGACCAGGTCAATCAGCGAAGAGGCGACCCAACGAAAAAAATTGGCAGCTTCACCCTAAAGGCAAAGCGCAAACAGAGATAGTAAGATTTAGTGTTTCACTTTAACTCCTTGAATGGTGTTCTAACTATACACAAGTTCGACTACATGCGGATGCAACATACGCGGATGCGGCAGAAATTACGGCCCCTTAAAAGTTTTAATGCGTCGTGTAGGGCCTGTAATGGCATTGCACAGGCGCCACTGCGCTACAATGCCAGTGAGATTGCACCTTTCAGATGATGTGCTCTTTTGCGCTGTGAGTGAAATGTTTCATAACTTTTGTTTACGCACCACAATTCTCAAAATTGCTGAGCAATAATTCATTTACGGACACAAGACCTGGGTTTGCGTGCACAACCTTACGGTGGCATAGTATAGCATCTACTTAGCATATACATACAGGGTGTTCATTTTTAAGTTTAACAAAATTTTTAGAAATCGTCTATGTCAGGTAGCATAATTCTTATCATTGAGCTGGGTCATTCGATGGGGCGGACTTAGTAGCACGAGAAATCAAAACACATATTCAACTAAACAACAAAAATTCACTAATTAACTTCTAAGTTAATTACTTTACGACACATATTGCAATTTATGAATTGCAGCCGGTGAGCTTGTCAGGTGTACCACTTGGAATTAATTTTCAGAATGACACCAGTTTGGAGATATGCGCTATCAAATTTGCTGATGAAATGAACTGTTGTTCCACTTTTTTTAACAAAATGCTCTGTTATACATTGAAGCACAAAAGTAACTGGAACGCCCATGTATTTCGTCCCACACTTTGAGAAATAATACCACAAAACTGGTGTCAACCTGGAAATTAACTTCAAGTAGATGCGTCTTGAAAACTCCCTGGCTACAATTCGTAAATTGCAATATGTGTCGTAAAGTAATTAACTAAGAAATTCATTAGTCAATTTTTGTTAATTAGTTGAATATGCATTTCAATTTCTCTTGCTACTTTTGTTCGCCTCTTCGAATAACCCAGCTCAACGATAAGAGTTATGCTACCTGCCACAGGCAATTTTTAAAAATTCCGTAAAACTTAAAAATTACCACCCTGTATAACATACATATACATAAATATATGTACGGAGCATCATAGCGATGGAAAAAATTTGCCTGTGGTGTCCATATAACTGCTACTGAAATAAAACAAAAAATTTCATTACGTCACTACGCAAAGAGCATTCAGCTCGACAAGCTGCTTGAAAGCGAAAAGTGAGGGCTGCTTATTGGTGAGAAGCACTTTTTACAGCTTCCAGGTAACGCGCTCGCTTAGGAAGAAAAAAACCGACACTGTCTGTGCTCAGTTGACTTTTTCAAAGCTGCCGGACAGCCAGCTATCTGCAATATCCTTCGCCTAACATCCATTCCCACAGTGCGGAATCTACATAATTTTTCTGTGCCTATTCTTTAAGGTCTGTCGTGTTCTTAACTCAGAACTGAATGCCGTTCACCGTTTGCTAAGGGCATGACAATTCAGTTTCAGGTTCAATTCATTTTTCGTCAGTTCATTTTGCGTTTTCTAGGTGCAATGCACCCACTAAGATGCAGAAATTAAGTGCATCAACTTTTGCATGTCTGAAAGCAGTTATGAACACCCCAGATGACGAGCTTTCAACACTTGCATTAAGATAATTTTCTGGCAAACATATAAAAGCACATGCCTTTGTTTCTGGCCAAAAGTACAAGCAAAAGAAGAGTGCGGGTAAAATGGCACAGCTAATGTAATGTGCCACGTTGGCAGCTTATAAGAATATTTTTTAATTGTGTTGCATGTGCCATTACTTCGTACCACATGTTTATCTAAAAATTAATGCCGATTCTCTTCCCAGTGCTAGCGCTACAAGAGCCACAGCAAGCCGAACTTTTGCTTTGAATATGCCTGTTCATAAACTTGTTCCCTAATTTGATGAACTGCGATGGCCTTCAAACTACCACTACCAATAGCATGCATGATCGCCCCATCTTGACAGGCACGCTTGAGACTACAGTTGAGATATTCATCAATATATCTGACAACTTGAAAAAAAGCTCCAGTGTTTTCAATTCAATTTGTCATACAGGGTTCTTGTGCTCCACAAGTATTTGTAGACTGTACAAAACAGAATCAAGGGACCAATATCTCTGGCATAGGCATGGAGATATACAAGTTTTCTATGCACTAAACACATACATGCTCTGGTTGGCTGTGCAGGGCAATGGCAAACTACATAGGCTACAAGTTCCTGATCAACAGTGTTGTCTTCTCACCCCGACCGGAAATTCGGCAAACATATTACGAGTACACCATGCAGCAGGGCGTACAATTCAACCGCACTGCCAAATGCAAGGAGCTAGTGGAAACATTGAGGCTTGTCGGTTACCACCACTACTTCCGTACAAACCAGCACAAGTTTGAAAAGCAAAAGTTGCTGGTAAGTGACTCATGGTCTCAACACACCCTCACGCAGATTGTGCCACATCCTGGCTTTTATTTTACCTTTGCAAGTGGACGTAATGTTTCAGTCGTGACGTATGAGAACGCATGACAGCATTTTCAAACTCCTGTCTCGAACAAAAAATTCAGAGCCATTCCACTCAGTGAAGGTGGATGACCAGCGGAGCTGCATGTGAGGTCTATACATGACCGATGACGCGCCGTGGGCACACTGATGTTTGTGTAACATTGAATGCCGAACCTTTCCAAGAGAAACGCCACGAACCACTTTCCGTATGGCCGAGACACGTCTGTGTTTAAATCACCCACCATTACTATGGGGGTCGAGCCAGTAGGGGTGATCCAACCAAAGGTGCATAGGCTTGGCATTTGTGGCACGATCTTCGCTCGTATTACGTGGCTCCTGCCGTCGCTGCACACATTCCCGCTTCTGTTCACAACTGTGTTCTTCATAGGCGAGCTGTTCTTCCCCAGTCCTCATCGCACGCGGCCTACTAATTGCATGGGTGGAAGGTAACTGAGATAAGGTTACGTGGTTTGCCTATAGAGCCCGTGGCGTCAAACCGCAATCCATACTAGACAGTGTCTATTGTGGTTTTACCTTTTTTATGACCATATTTTTTTTATCACACTATGTTTTGACACTTCTCGTGATTAAATGCAGCTGGGGCATACCCGGCGATGCTCTTTTATCACCGCGATTGGCTGGTCGTGAGCTCTGGGGTGGCTGCCATCTTTCTTGCCTATGCACACAAACTGGCAGAACCTAGCGTATAGCAGCTCTGCTGTAAAAGTTGCCATGTGAAAATCACTTTAATTGTTCATAAAAGCAATGGGATGAAATGGTATTACTACAGATTGAAGTTATTGAAAACATTGTTGTTTTCGTTGTCATTTTCAGGCAGTCCACATGCTAGACCAAGTGAAGGTACAATTCAACGACACACTGAAATCGGCAAAATGGATAGACGATTCGACAAGGGCACTCCTGATGAGAAAGGTCGGTAGCACTTAGCACAAGTACTTTGGATGTCCATGCATGGTATTTCATAGGTTTAGTGAAAGAAAGCCCGGTTTAATTGCAGAAGACTTGCTTCTGCATATGAAAAGTAAACGCACTTCAACAGGCACAGCGGCTAAAATGAAACTTCCAGGGGATGCACGAAAGGACTAGATTTCATGTTATTTGGAATGGAAAAAAAGAAACATGAGCGAGAGTTTTAGATTTAAAGATCAAGCTTTTAGTTTAAACAGCTGGAATGCACCCTTTCACTGCACCTGAGACACGTGCTTTCTGGACAATGCAGTTGTGGGCAGGAGCCTCATGCACCTGCCTTCTTCAGCTTATTTTCAGACATCAAACTATTTTAAGACATCAGACAGAACTGTGGCAGGCACCTGCTCATGCAGGTGCCTGCCACAGTCAAGTTTTGAACATGGCTGTGAACATTTGCTTGAAAAGGTGCACAGATGCAATCTGACAGAATGACACCCCTTTCCTACTGACAGATAATGTCCATGGCATTATATTAAACCAGACAAGGACAAGCAAACAGCTAAGGACAATGATACTTTGCATTGTCTAGGAGGAGCCTAGTTTTGTCTCATTGGCTTAGTCAGGCTTTTGGTAGATAGCAGCATGCAATCCATGGGACAGCGGAAGCAGAAGCTAAATTATTCTTTCCGGGGAAGTAAAACATGTTGGCAACTGGGGTCTTTAAAAATAATTTCGCCATTTTTGTTCAGAATTTGGGATAATAGCGTAGCATAATAAGGGGTTAATGAATTGAACATTCTGACAAGACTGCTTTCACCATCACACAAGAGCACACCTCGACAGCAGCTCTACATTGAATTTTTTCTCATCCTTAAAGAAACAACAGGTACATCAGTTTCTCACTAGAATTGCTGAAACATCAGACCAAATATAGAATTTGTGCTTTTTCATTTCGCTTTCAAACAAAGTTTACTCTTCTGTACCATTACAGGTTCTCTACTGAACGTTTAGTAACTTCGGATGATCCTAATTTCTAGCACATCTAGACTGATCTCTCTGCTGGTTTAGTATTACTCTAGAGGTTTACTATATAACCTGGTGCTACTTGCAACAGCATGCTATGCATGCGATATTACCTGGCACTTTATCATACACTAAAACTGAGGTTTTCATCTTTTGCAGCTTGTAAATGTCCATGCCATGGTCGGCTACACTGAGTGGCTTTTGAACGCAACAAACATATACAACTTCTACAAAATGGTATGTATGTGCGTCCTCCAAGCAGCTCTGAAATGGAACCCTGCATGTCGGCAATAAATACATGTTGACACAACATACTATCTGATCACTCTATTTAATTGAAACATGTTCCTTTTGCTCTTTTCCAGGACAAAGCTCCACAGAACAATGGTCCATTCCTTGAACGACTTGTGTACCACAGAGTACAAAAGTACAACCAGCAAGCCAGAGAGCTATTCTCGCCCAGAAAGCCAGAGTGAGTAGCTGAAGCAAGCAGCGGTAGTCTATGTTTGAGACCTGAGAAGAGAGTACTTGTTCAACTCAAACCTATCACTCACTCACTCACACACACAAAAAAAGATCTGACTGTACAAGAAACACAGGCTGGGAGAGAATAAAGAAAAAGTCCTTACTAAGTCAAAAGACAAAGTAAAAAATAAATGACTTACAAAGGCTTAAATAAATGTGTGCATCCATTCATCCAAACAGCGGCAAGAAGGAATATGCTGTTGTTTCTCCATTACCAGTCAAAAATTTGGTGGAAGCTTTTGATACAGAACAAAACCATTCTGATAGTGCTCTCAGATGGATGAAAAATACCAAGACCCCCACACTTTCTCTGAGGTTGACTGATATGTGCATCAGAACTATACAAGTCAATGCAAAGGCCTTCTGAAAGATAATACAGAATACAAAAAAAGGGGAAAAACATATTATCGAAAGTTTGTTCTGCCTCAGTGTGATTGGAGGCACATAAAATGGGCAAGAAAACACACAACCAAAAATATGCCAAGCATTAGCTCTATTAAACACTTTATAATGGCTTCTATGGATTTCTTTTAGTTCTTTGAAGCATTTAAAATGATTATCATAAAAGTTAATTCTGAAGCTGTGTGTACAACACAGAAATACTGCTGCATGTGCCACCGAGCCCTTAGTTTTGCCACCGAGCCATTTTATATTTTCCTCAGCAACTAGTCATGCAAGAGGTTCAGAGCATGTGCAGACAATTGTTTTCGCTTTACTTAGTATAGTATGGAAGACCTCAAATTCGTGCTTTAACTTTTCCTTTTCATTTCAGGATTTGGGAAGACATAAATGCGGAAACTGTAAATGCTGCCTATCACATACGAGACATCAATGTCAGTAAGTACACAATAATGTACACTTAGTGTAAGAAGTTAACAGGGTGCCGGGTTTAAGGGGAAAGCTGAATATTTATTCAGCCTAGGCACACAGCCTAGATTTCAGATTTGCTATCTGAACTAGTGTATGTGACCCGCTGCCACCACTGTTGCCACCAAGTGATGTGCTCCTTAGCACATGACCTGGCCAAAGTAAATGTTTGCTCTCTGTTTACACTATACACTGCAGTGCCTTTGTTTGTAAACATAGGGTTTATCCATGCAAAAAAAAAAAAATACAAGAGCACTGGCAAGTTCCAGATGTCCAAACCTGTTTAGCTACATCATAAGCACTGCCAAGGAATTCTGCCATGTCACTTTGTTAGATCATTTAGTATTGGCAATTTCATTTATAAAGAAGTTTTATTTAATTTCTTTAATACATATACGTGTCAATTATTTTACTGGATGAAGCAAAAAATCATCGACATTAGATAAGGTAAATGTGATAAAATTGAACACACACTTATCACATGACATTAGTATATACAGCACCACATAACTACATAGCCTGACAATGCTTTCATACAATCTCCTACTATCTCAATTATCGTTATTCACAGAAAATGCATCCAACAGCTCTCTTCATCATATGTTAGCGTCTAATCAGAAGTGCTGAAACACTGAAGGTATACACTGAATGCTAACACTAAATTAGGCTGGAGAGTAGGTTGCTCTTCTGGAAGGACCAGTTATCAGCATAAAAATTAAGTCCGAATTTAATGGCTTGAATTTCTTGCCTAAACTTGGCACTGATATTTCACTGCATGAAGTCACAGATTTCGTTGTATTTTCAAAGATTTCGGCCTTTTCAGCACTGGAATTTCTACAACTGTTACGAAGTTCACTTTTTGCCTATATTTGAGAGCAATGCAATTACTTTTAATAGCAATCAACAAGTACTAAACCATAGGAGCCGAAAAGGATTTGCCATGTCCTAGGGCTGGCTTTAGGAATTAGATGGCGTCGCAGCTTGTCGTTTGCATTATTTTCTTGCATATCGAGCCTTCACTCTTGAGTGCAATCAACCAAACTATCATAATTTCCTTTACTGTCCTTTTATTATTGCCAGAGCAATTATACAAATTCCTCGGGCACGTTTTTGCTATCGCTGTGGTCATCACTCCCACCTGGAGGGTTAGAAGGTCTCTAAAGAAGTGACAAACGCGTTATTGCATTTCAATGCAAAAACAATGAAACCAAGTTAATGCACCATCACACTCTGCTCAGCTGTTTCAGCAGCAAAGCCAGGGCTGTGTTTTGCCTTCCGTTGCTGGCATGAGCGTTGTGCGTGCAAACACTAGCATTCCTGCTGTGCACCTGTGCGCATACAGTGGTCTGAGTGGAAGAGACAGTAAACTTCAACTTGCAAAAACACCAACAGTTTTCTTTTGTCTCAGCATTGATTATGCCAGTGCTGTGAGATATACTTGGTAGCTGCAAGGGCACTGTTTATGCTCTACTGCACCAGCTGCTTCGTGTGCTGCGTTGCCCCGTGTCACCTCCAGATATTGTTAGAACACCATCCAAGGAAGGTCAAACCCGCTATGGTTGCTTGGTAGTTACGGTGTTGGGCTGCTAAGCACGAGGTTGCGGGATCAAGTCCCAGCTACGGCGGCCGCATTTCGATGGGGGTGAAATGCAGAAAACACCCATGTATTTAGATTTAGGTGCACATTAAAGAACCCCAGGTGATCCAAATTGAACCGGAGTCCCCCACTACGGTGTGCCTCATGATCAGACGGTGGTTCTGACACGTGAAACCCATAATTTTTTTTTTTAAAGGAAGGTCAATGCAACGCTTAGTCTTGCTATCACTTTCGATGTGAAACTGCCTTGGCAGGTGTGCTTTCCAGATACCACAGGATAAACATATTTTGAATATATTGCAGACCTTTGTAAAGGAAAAATTGTCATCCACCTGAATTGTTGCAAGAAGCTACAAGGAAACCCATATAGGTTTCTCGAAAAGAAAGCCTCGTAGTTGAAGAAAAATTCGTCCTGGACCAGAATCAGGTCCACTAGAACGAAATTTTCTTCAAATGTCAGGCTTTTTTTTTTTTTTTGAGAAACCCGTCCAGATTACCTTGGTAGCTTCGCACTACAATTCAGGTGGATGACAATTTTCCCCTTTCATGTACTTTCCTCCATCTTGCGGGCTTCTGCAGTATTGATTTGCCATTGCAGACCTTTATAATGTCTGATTTTTTTCATGTTCCAGAGGTATACGCTGGTATGCTTTTGGAGCCCTTCTCATACCTTGAGGTTCCAATGTAAGTTTCATTTTTCACACACGCTTTAAGAAAAATGCCAAACACACGTATACATACTAATTAATACAAGGAACTGACCCTGGTGACAATAGTTCATTGCTATAAAAGACCCAACACACGTGTATGTTATTCTTTTTCTGCACCATATTTCACAGCACTGCTGCAATAAACACTGACTGAATTTCCTACTATTCACACTTCCTGTTCTTATTTCAGTTTATCCTTCCTGTCTGTCTCGCAGATACGTGAACTATGGCACTGTGGGATTCGTGGCTGGCCATGAGATCATCCATGCGTTTGATGACAGAGGTATGCATATGGTTTTTCATGTGATTAACATTCATTGGAAACTCCACACGCTTTCTGGGACTTTCTACCAAACAATTTTCCCACCAACTTGGGTCACTTGGTGGTCCATCTAATGGGTACAGCATTGGGCTGCTCTGCTGAGGGAACAGTGTTTGAAATCAATCGTCGGGCAAATTTGGGTCACTGTGTATGTGTCAATGGACATGTGTCACTGGGTGTTTGCCACTCTGTAACGAACTTTCATGCTAAATTAGGCTACTGGGTACGTGCCACTAGGTATGTGCCGCTTTCAATGAAAAACAAAAAAACAAATCAAATAATTTTCTGGTGCTAGGCAGAATCAAACCCATGTCATGCATCTCGGACAATCTTGTCTGAATATATATTCACACGTGCACCACGTGTGAACTTGTCCGTAGACATAATTTCCTACCTTCCAGAGTATTTCATGGCTCAGTTTGCAAACGAATACACTGACACAAATGACTTTTGCATCCATCAAAATTGCATAACTACCACAACAATATTCTTGAACATTTACTTTATCAAAGTGATACAGTTGCAAAAAATGAGCGAGTAAATGGCATACTTTGTGTGTCCCTACAGCCATCAGCATCTTTGACATATGGTTAGACATTAGTGGACTATAAGAACAAAAAAGTTTTCAATGCACATTTTCCCTCCTTATACAGGTATCACTATTGATGAGCAAGGCATTGACTTTGAAAAAGACCAGTGGTCCCAGGGCACAAAGCAGGAGTTTAACCAGCGGATGCAGTCACTGATTGACTTTTACGCAAAGACATTTCAGGTATTGTACTCAACAACTAACAAGAGCATTTTTATGTTGGGCCCAACCTTCTTCTTTCAGATGAGCGAAATAGCCGGTCTCATGAATTATTTGATTACTACTACCAAACAATTCACTTTCCCGTGACACGAGCTATTGACTTACACAAGCCATCATTTCTTTTGCACAGGTCAATGGCAGCCACACCAGGAATGAAAATTTGGCAGACACTTCAGCTGCTAGGTTTTCTTTTAAGGTGAGAGATGAGACAGTACATGTGGATGTCCACAAGCACCTTGTTTCTGTGGGCCAACATAATTTTCGTTCTTCTCTGCAGTCATATCGCCTTGAGCAGGGACAAAACAAAGCACCTGCCTTGCCAGGCTTTGAGAACTACACTAACGATCAGCTATACTTCCTCTCTTTTGCTTCGGTATGTATGTGCATTACATTATCTCATCTTTTTTTGGAGTGCAAAGTTGCAACGGCTATAATATAACACCCTTTTGCAAAACAGATATGGTGCAACAATAACAAGTATGACCCGAACTCCATTTACAGCAACAACCATGCAAGGTAAGCATGCCCATTCTTGCAACATATGCACACAAAATAAAAATTTATTAGTACATAAGCTCAGCATCAAGATGACATCAGGTAAATTATACATGGAGTCATAACTGCGGCACATGCACTTAACTCTGTTTGCTAGATCACAATTCACTGACGATTACAATACTTCCTAATGCGAAATTTGAGCACAGCTCTATACGCGTTTTCATTTTGCTACATAGTGGCTGGCGTGGACAATCTGGCTCGTGTGGCACATTGCAAATGGAGTGAAGTGTGGCGCGACTGCCTCGCTAATTGGGAGATTGCGAGCCAGTGCGTGGCTGACACGTGGGCGTGATTCACAGCAGCCGCCACCGACAAACCTCCCAGACAACGTGTGCTAATCTGGCGCAATCTCGTAGCTATCGTTGCCGCACTAAGCTTTTCTTCTCACCCTTTCGCCACACCCTCCTCCTCCGCTTTCCGCCTCATGGTTCCGCTGCACGCTCCTCCGCTTTCCTCCTCGCGTCTCATCTCGCGTCCCCGTTGCACTCTGCGTTAAACTTTCGCCGTGCTCGTTCATTCGGTTATGCCGACGCTCGTCGCAGGAACGGGCGCCTAAGAGCTGCGCTCTAAAGTAGGATTCGCTACAGAAAGGATTCAAAGCATTTTACAGGGACTGAACTCTGAATTTATAAGGAACCTTGTCTTTGTACTTCAATATATAATAAGACCAGGATCACTGAGTGCACAGCGAAAACACTCTACTAGTCAGTGACATACCAAGAATGCAACAGTAAATGCCGCTGGAATCAAGCTGTTATTTATTTTTGAGGAATTCGTTACTGCTCATTCGTCGTCTTGCAATGTACTACTTTCGCATTTATCTATGCCATGCAATCATCACTCACTTGCCACTTTCTAGCTTCTTTGTTCCCTAGTGTGTACATAGACTCATGACCTTTAACCTTCGCTAGCATGCACCTGAAAAATATTGCTGAGCAAGGACATAACTAATGACAACAGGCAGCCCACCGCCGCAAGTATAATCAGCAATCAATTGAATTGAATCAATCCTCGATATAGTAGCAGGAATAACAATTTCAACGTGCTGCAGCAAGAGTGAATCGACAAAGAAAAAGGTTTAGCATCACAGTCATGAAGGAAAGATAGCACAATCTCGACCGACCCACTACCATCATGCGTGGTCATGCAAGCATCATATTCATAAATGAAGTCAATTGATGTAAATATAGTACATGCCCCCTCAGGGCAGTGCAGGGAGATTTTATATTGATACACTGTACCGGCACTCATCACTTTTATGAACTATACATCACAATATGATGAGACATCTTGGTTTAAGCTGACAACTATGGCTGCATTAAACATAATCATGTTTGCATTATATTCATGCAAATATGGACCTTTTTTGCTTACAAAGCACCGCTGAAAAGCACTACTCTTAGTTTCGCACAGCACTCTGAAAAGAAATTTCTGGGTCAAACAGAGCTGTTCTATAGCGTGTGAACATTACGTGAGATGTTATAGTTTCCGCTAGCATTAAAGGTGTTTTCGTCAGCTGGTGGTACACCAGGGGGTGTATTCTGCAAGTGTCCACCTAGTGGACATGTCCACTTCATCTGCTACTGAAGTTCTCATTGGATGGGCTATGGTATGCATGAGAATGAGACCAGCACTCCAGCCAATCAGCACTTCAGCAGCAGAAGAAATGGACATGTCCACTAGGTGGACACTTACAGAATACCCCCACGCCTCCCCTGCACTCCACTGTTCTAGTGGCATGCACAGTATATTTCACATTCATTATTACTCAGAACAAAGTGATAAATATTTCTGCACTGTAGTTTCGTAACTTGCTGCAGCGTGCTGCTCTAGCCGATGGCATAATTCCTCCCAGAAAAACTGATTTTCTTGCAAAAAAAAAAAAAAATGCAGTTTTGCCAGCAGGCAAAGCAGTGTCCATAAAACTACGAGAGAGTACTTAGAATCATACATCTATATGTTCAGTAATGCACTATATTTTTTTCCCTTGAAATTCGGTTGTCAAAAGAAACTCGCAATTATGCTTAAAATAGCAAAATACTTAATTAAGATATGTAATACATCCAGCTTGATGTCAACATTAGACGACACAAATTTTGTGCACAACACAGAGACCCAACAGCAGCTGCTCAGAGGCCATAGCATTTCGCAGTTGAGCATGAGATTGTGAATTCAAGTCCTGGCCAAAGTAGCTGCATTCCACACAGCAGGCTGTCAAGTGACAAAAAAAAAGAGTGAACGTTTTGCCTTTGTCACTCGGCAGCTTTCTGTGCGACAACTCACTGTCAATTTCACAAAGCTCTATAGCCATGGATAAATTTACCCAAATGTGAAATGCTCTGTGTAGCACCAGAAATATTTCACAGCTCCGACATCTTCAATCCAATCAATGAATCAATCAATCGGATGTTGCACAGTAGCTCAAAGACTAACCAAATACATCACGTATGAGACGCGTTCTGCAACCGGGCTCCTTTTTCACACTTTCCTCTGGACACGATCCACATTCTGGTGGTGGCGCCACGAAGTCCGCGCATACCCATTGGCATCATACACAGTGATCCAAGTTGGTGTCGTAGAGGTTCATTGAAGAGCGGCACATGCCCACGTGAATGGCCCCCATTTTTGACTGCACTAACATCTGGATCGGCCCACACTTTTTGGTGGGATAGCTAGATAGCCAGAAAGAAAACTGGTCCGACAATGCCAAGAATGCAATTCACATTATTATTTGCATCAAAAACATTCGCAGATGCATGCAATCCGAGCAATTCGTACCCTTTAAAATTCCTATCGGTCTGGTTTCCCACTCTGAGATCATTTCACTGAAATCAAATCATTTCATACATTTCGTGAAACTCATTTGCTATACCTGAGGCCATTTGAAACACTTCACTATATCTAGTGTACACGTTCATTATAATCACTGTTTTGTGCACACTTTCAGTAACTACCTGAAATCTACCCGAGTTTTTGCAAATGCTTCACTATATATCTGATGCAAGTACTTCACTATAGCTGAGGTATACTGATATGCTTTACTATATTCGAACTTAGTACTTCAATACTTACCACTATATCCAACATGTGCCGAAAAATTCTGCTCATTATTTTTTAATACCATTTACGCTAGCACTACAACTTCCGAATGCACAAAAAAATTTTAATTTCCCCATAATCCTTGGATAACAAAAGGTTTATTAACCAGCATGCAAAAAAAAATTTTTCTACAGGAAGACTAAAAAACAGCTGTTGAATATAAGCCTAGCACACCAGGATAAAAATACAATACCATGTTGAACAACCTATTGAAGAAATAAAAACAGCTTTATTTTGAGAAATAATTCTGCAAGACTAAAAACACATATTCCTAAGAAACAATGGCAACATTTCAATGACTTTTTGACTACACCATAGGCAACCATTGATAAAATAAATTATAAACATGAAATCTGCACTGAATCATCTTGTATAGCCAACTCATTTCGCAATTACTTCAATGAAGTGTACAGTAATAGCCCAGCAGCCTCCTCATATCCGCTTAACCATTACAATCATACATTCTTTCTTTTCCTCGTCTCAGCCGATGAGGTCTGTTATGCTCTATTAAATCTAACACTACCCCAGGTCTAGATAATGTCCCTGCCTATCACTTGTTGCTCCTTGTATTGCATAAACACTGAGCAGCATAACTAATCTAATTTTTCAGATGCGGCACCTTTCCCAGTTCGCTTTAGAAGGTGAAATTAAATACAGTCTATAAAAAAAGGTGATACAGCTCAGGTGTATAATTACCGCCGAATCTCTACTTTGTCCTCCATTAGTATACTTATTGAGAAATTATTTCTGAAACATGTAAACAGCTAACAAAATTTAAATTGTTGAAACCTTGCCAATTCGGTTTCCATCCTGGCAGTTCGACCAGCTTAGCTTAGCAGCTTGACCGATTGCTATTGACAGCGGTAAATTCATTGGCTCAGTATCTTTAGATTTTACTAAAGCTTTTGATACTGTTAATCATGCCATTTATTACCAAAGTATAATCTTTAGGTATAACAGGTCCATCGAAAACTTTTTTTTAAATGACTTACTTGACCGTGAGCAAACAGTGTGTAGGGGGCACTTATTCCGAGATTGAAAGTTATCAATCAAGGGATACCACAGGGCTCATTACTTGGATCATTGTTATTTTGCATTTACATTAACAATTTACTTGATTTTCTTAATCTTTCTAATACTGTTCTATACGCTGATGATACCGCTATTTCCATGTCAGGCAAGTCTTTAACAGCCTTACTTCTTAAACTCAACAATCAACTAGCGAAAGTTGTAGAATGGTGTCAGTTAAATTATTTAATTGTAAACCCTGTCAAAACTCAGTTCACGATTTTTAGAACAAAGCAGAGGATGTTGCCGTGTATACCCCAAGTAACCCTCGACAGTCACCGTATTCCAGCAGCAAACTGTGGGTCATTCCTTGCATAAATTTAGATCATAACTTGAAGTTTACTAGTCATATTGCTTTTGTTGAACAAAAAACAGCTTTCAGCATAAGAGCACTGATTAAATCACGAGCATTTTTTTTTTCAGAACGCGCATTATTATTTTTATACTTTGCGTTCATTCACTCATATCACCTATGGTATTGCTTCCTGGGGAAACACATATAACTGTCACCTCTCGTCTATTCAACACATACAGAAGCAGGCTATTCGCATAATTATTAATAGTTCTTTTTACTCTAGTGCTCTCCCGCTACTTCAGGCTAACTTTATTCTACCTTTATCTAGCTTGTTTAAGTATCATTTAAGTATTTTTTTATTACTTTAACAGTTTGCTTACGAATTTTTAGACTGCAGATTACTCAATACCAACCGCACTAGGTTTGCACATAATTTCAACTTTCTACTACTTGAATGTAACACCAACTATGAAAAAATGGCATCCTCATTTTCAGCGTTAAAAATATGGAATGACGTACCACATTCACTTAAACAATAATCATTCTTCAATGCATTCAAACATGAATTGAAATGCTTGATTTTTTGTAAATAGTTTCATGCCTGATACTATATATGTATAGTTATGCTGTTTGATATATGTACTTCTTTGTTTATCGTCACTTACCAATGCATTGCATTTTGCACGTTAATTTGTTTTTCTTGTACTTTAATTCTGCTGCGTGAACCCCACGTCTTGTATACATTTTTTTTTTCAACCGAGGGTCCCATTGCAGTTGTTGACTTCGGGACTCTTGTCTGCATACTATCTGTACATAATCGTTGCTAGTTAAATAGATAATAAACTGAAACTGATGCTCCTGCATACGTGCCAGCCTCGCGCTCTTGAAATGCTCTTCCATGCAGTATAATCAATTCACTATACTCTAGCCATATTGAAACATGTCACTATATACAACATACTCCTTCTTTATACTCGAGGTCTTGTGCATACTTTGAGAAAGTACCCGAAATCTACTTTGCAAATGCTTAACTATATTTGGTGCGATTCTTTCCACTATAACTTAATATTTCTTTAAATGCTTCACTATGTCCATGTTTAGTAGTACTTGTATGCTCCCTGCTATATCCAATGCATGTCCCTGTATGCTGCGCCGGCTAAGCTCTGCACAATGCGCCTGTACCTACTCAATATCTACAACACCACCACACACTGCCACGCGAGAAACATAGTCGAACTCTCGTATACAGCTTTGCTGTAAGGGGGTCCAGCTTACACGTCAACTTATTTGGCACCCAATACCTTTATTTACAGGGTGAATGGACCACTCATGAACTTGGATGAGTTTGCAGAGACCTTTCAATGTCCTCGTGGAAGCAAGATGAATCCAACATGGAAGGCTCCTGTGTGGGATGTCTGAAGGCCATAACTGCTGATCCTTGCTATTAGGAGTTCGGCGGCTTAGATATGCAACTACCTCAGCATTTACATACACGCATACACAAGAGAAACCTCCATAGCATGTAGCCTTGCTAATGTTGCAGATTTGTGCGCGACGTTAGTGTCATGTTATAGCAACTATGCATTTCTAGCTAGAATTATTCAGTCAATGAAACGAATATATATATATATATGCACTTAAAATGTTCTGTTCATTTCCAGCAGATTTTTACCTAGAGAATAGGTGCCACAAAACTTAAGAGATGCAGTAGGTTTTACTAGATTGATATAAAACAAGTTTGACTTCACTGTTGAAGTTATTAGAGCATAAACTAACACGATGGTCACAGGTATTTAATTCCAGGAACAGCAACATCAGAACAAGCTTTTGTACATAGCAGCCAGAAACCACACATCATTCCATAACATAATCGCACCACATTCTTTTATTATTTAACTACTTTTCATTGTCATACTTCACACCTCATGAACAACTCCCGGTGATGTGGTAAAGAAAGATGACAAAATGTACAGAATACAATGAATAAAATATTTTGCACATTCACACCTGTGGTCTCTGTATGCGCAGCAACAACATGCCGTCAAGTTATCACCACGGTTCCTTTTCTGACTGCTGATGTCACCTGATAGGAAAGCAAGACAACAAAGAATATGAAAACAAAACATAATCAGCAAAAATAAACACAAAAGTGAAAGCAAACAAAGCAGCTAAAGTCTAATAATTGAGTGTGAATTTTTCTTATCTACTCCAGATGTCTGTGTTGATTGTGATTCTCAAATTCAAAATGTATCAGTTTACATTATGCCAAACCATGCTTACACTGGCTGATACTAAAATACACACAGCATCTCAGGTTAAATGCAGACTTCTGGATTTTCATGATTATGCAAATTGATGCAGCTGAATATGCATAAAAGTAAGGAAAATAATGACATTTTGAAAGAAGGTCAAAAGTGGTCGAGAGATATGTATACCACATGCATGAATATGAAACAATGTGACATCACCACCATCATGAATGGCTTCACGGTAACATACACAGTGCACCTTGTAAGGGTAATAAACTTTGAAGAACCCCCCCCCCATAACAGTTCAAGAAAAGTTTCAGACATCTACATCAATGAATATGGTATATCACTAGTTTACAGTGCCCACAAAGCACAGGATGAGTAAAAAATATCAATAAAAATGTCACATAAGATACCACCTCACCCAATAAGCCATTAATGAGGCCACCTTTAACAGCAGGACACAAAGCTGTTTTTCGATTAAATACTGCCCCAGACAATGGGAACTAAGCACTTTATTCCTCTACATAAACCCGTAAATTACAGAGCACTAAGCATGAAGTATCTAACAGCGTGCCATTTTTTGTGCGAAACATACATATTCTTGGGTGACACAAAACCCCGGCTTTCCCACAAAGAAAGAAAAAAAATATTTATGATATTGTTTCAAGTCAGACTCACAGGAAACACTGACCTTACATTGTGAATACATTCTGAAGAAAGCAAACACAGTTTACGAGATGAATGATTGCCAACTTTGACAGCAAGTAAGCAATTAAAATTACCTACTGTGTTACCGTAAAATTCTGAGCAAGTGCCCCCACCCGTGCAAGAGCCCCCCCCCCCACTCCGCACCAACACTGGCCTGCCACATCCAGTCCACGAAAATAATGGCAAATTCGCCAAATCCCACCAGTGCGCATCACGGTGCCCCGGTGAGCCAATTCATTGAATCATGGTCGCACCCGGCGCCCCTAAAGTCCCTAGATATTTTTTCTAGGGAGTTTAGGCACCCCAGTGGGCACACGTGCGCATCGGGGTGAACTCGGCTGGCGGTCTGTAGTTCATGGACCGCCAGCCGACGGCGAGATCTGCCTCTCACACGGCACAGAGGATTTCCCTGCGGCACAGCGACGTGACCACTCGGCGACAGAGGAGTGGTCGCGGCTACGCTTTGGCATCGCCGCTGCTAATCACTCGCCACCGATATCGTCGCTAGGCCTTTTCCAGGTTATTTCGAATCTAGCAGACGGCGCTTCAGAACGAACCATCGACGCCCTCAAGCAGCAATGTTTTGCTACCGTCGTTGCCACTTTACCCTCTCCTCGCAATAATTTCACACGATGAAGAAAACATGCTGATATTTGCGGTGCCACCAGCTGCGATGCGAGCATGGCAGAGCCGCGGTTCGCTGTCCGCCGTCGGTAGCCATGCACTGCAGCTGAGCTTGACTTGTATCAGAACTCTCATTAGAGAGTTCCGATACAAGTCAAACAAGTGCTAAACGTTTCACTATGGACATGGTTATTAATAAAGTGAACATTACGCGTCACTTTACTCTAGCGAACATAATTTTTCCTGGAATAGAAGCTGCGTAACTAATGTTCGTTTCGCTGGTCGCGGCGACGCATCGGTGCAGCGTCAATGCGCTCTTTCTGTAGTTCTTTCGGTGGTTTTGAGAGTTATAAACACCACTAACAAATCTTTGGCTTAATAAAGTTCATGTTCAATAAAATTTTAATGCCATTCCCACTGCACTTCTTATTTGTTTTTTTTGGTGGGAAAATTTTGTCGTTGCCATTTTGAATTTTGGTGCCGTTCCGTGATAGTGCCCCCCCCCCCTAACTTTGCCAGTAATTTCGATTTGCTTGAGGGGAAGCGCTTGCTCGGAATTTTACGGTACTCAGATTACTGAGTAATTACATAACAATATGTGTATTGAAGTGAACGCTGCAAATAAAGAATGCAGCCTTCAAAAATGAGCTTTTTTTTTGTAGCTACAACCTGATTAATCCAACCTCAGCATAATAAAAGTGGTTCCCATCAAAATTTTGCTTGCATGAAATTTTCAAATGAATTTGTGTACTGCACACACCCTGAAAGTCCGTGGCTACATCCATAATTTTTACTACAAAGTGCATCAACAACGTACAATCATATGAGCTCACAAAACCAGATCAGCAGGGCATGGCACCAATATGCTGGATTCAAGATGCACAACATGTGAGCAGTTGGAGCCACACAGACATGCAGACCCTACGATTTCCTCACACTTAGTGGTCTATGGTCACACTTGGTGGTCGATTTCCTCACACGAACCACTTTTTTTATGCAAGGCAGTGCCAATGCTTGCAGTGGTGGTGCTTGCTTTTAATGGCACACAGAATAACATTTTTCAACACCACTTGTCAAAGTGCAAGTTGTGACCATAAAGCTCAGAATTTTGCAGTTTGTGTACCATATTTCATTACAGGTACACAGGAGTGCAGCTGATAAAGTATGCTTTGTAGCTTTGGCAACACTGCATGCAACTAGCGAAGTGTGCGTAATAAGGAGCACCAAAGCACAACATTGAAGCAGCAGGCAAACTGCTGAATGCCTAGTGTCAAATCCATTCATCCCACTGTTCACTTTGTCGTCCACATGCAGTACACTCTTCAAAAAATTAGAGCATGAGACACACAATGGTTTTAGCTAAGTGAGAATAGTGTACAAAGGAACCATGGAAGGTGTACAGCAAGGAAATCTGCGCTCTTTTCTTTTTTTTTTTGGTGACAATCTTTAGTAGTATATCTCTTACCTGTATGCATTCTCCTTGCCAAAGCGACAACAGATAGGGGATAAGAAAATTAGCAACAGGACACTACTGATTAGTCACCAAGCAATTAGCATAAAAATAGAGGATGCACAAGAAAACCAGCACGAAGACAAAGAATAATGACATTAAACACTTAGCAATTAAACATTCAAGGCTGAGGGCACAAGTCCGTCAACTGTCGAGACAAGCTTGGTTATTTTTGATATTTCTCAAGCAGGGGATGACGAAAAGTTGAGCAGAGGGGAAAAAAGAATCTGCAAGAAGCCTAATAGATATGTGAATACAAAATGCAGCAACTCGATAGGCAAAAAGACTATGACACAGAGCAAGAAAGCAATGCACGGCATAGCTCAGCACAGGTACCTGAGAAAACAGGCAGGCCGCTTCCGCCCATTGGGGATAAAGCCACGGGCCCTGAGACGGCGAACAGCTTCACGCAAGTGCTTGGGCTGTAGAGGCCCAGTCTCTCCCTGCTTCTCAAGAACGTCAAGTGCCTCTTCCACTACTTCACCCACAAACACCTTTGCAATGCCAGACACTGCAATAACCACGTTTTGCGACACTGAGCAGCCTGTGAGTGACTGGACCAGCCGCTTCACTGCTGCTTTTGGAAATGCTGAACGCCGGTACATCTCATACCTGTGTGAAAAGATAGGAATAGCTGCAACACAAATGACACGCAGCTGCAACACTGAGACTATGGCACGAAAACAGTTAGCGGAAGTGCCAACAAATATTAATTAGCAGAGTTTGATACCAATATCACACTGGCACTCTTCGACAACTATAGAGTCAACAGCCTTTGAAATTAACAAACTATCAACTAAAAGTGGATTGTATCACTGAAACAGGGCAAACTTGACGACTGCTGAAATATCTGTGTATGTGCATGTGTGTCTTATCGTACGCCTAAGTTTCATTAAGTGCGCTGCCATTCAATAAAGAATGTCCAACCAACTAGCCCGCCAATTCCTCCTGAGAAATATTTCAGTAATCTGACACCAAGTGTTTGTGGCACCATTGTCCAGAGCAACAATTCTGCCTCCCAGAAAGTGAAATGCTCCGAAAATTATTCTAAATACTATCTAAAAAGTGCATTTCCTTTGCTGCAGAATTTTTTAATGTCATACTGAAATTATGTGCAGTGCATACCGTTATGTGTTCTGCTGTTTCATTTGCATATTTTGAAGAGATTGTTATCGGTTTTGTTTGAGCATTCTAGAAACATTGAGGCTGCTGGCTACAGTGTTTTGTCATGGCGTGAGAATGGCTCTTATTTTTGCTGTAAAAAACTGTTTTTATAAGGTAAACAGTTTCTTGTTACTTTTCTTCGAACGCATTGTTTATGGTACACTCATGCAAACAAGCTGTTGACAAGGGCATGCACCTGTTGCTCAAATGCCGTCAAGGTCTTCATAGATTTTTGTTCAATTCAGCCAGCACGATAAACTATTGAAAAACGTTGAAGCTACTTATGTAACAGTGCCTACTTCATTGAACCGATAGACTATCGGTATGAAGGCCTTTAAAATGCCCGTGTGACACTGGTAAAAGAATTTGAGGAATTGCCAACAGAGGACCCTGGGCCAACTTCCCCCTAGATTCATCTCTAAAAGTAAAATTTCAGTACTTCAGCAATTTATCAGTTTGCTTTCATAAGACATTCCCTCACACTGGCAAGAGCTCACAAGTGGTACAATATACCTGCCAAGGAGCCACTGGTACAATGTAACAGTGTTAATAAACAAAGTATAAAATTACCACCACAATAAAGGGGCACGCAAATGCTGCCTAGAACACACAATAATCAAATATCATGCACTACACTTGCAATTCAGTGGAAGAAAATATTAGTGGCATCAACGAAATATTGACAAAAATGTTTGTCTCATTTTTATGCTTTGTTAAATAACTATCAACTCTGCAATGATGCTGCGAGGCCATAATTCTTTCAACACACAACAAATAATGAATTATAATATGACCAATTCAAAATGCACACAAACTGTAGCACAGCTTTAGATGTGTTGGACAGGGTCCATTTGCACATGACAAAATTAAAGTGATGGCCACGTGCCGTCACTGTTGCATGGTCATTCAACTCTGTGCAGTGGCCACAAGCCACACCATGATCATCTTGCTGAAAGCTTTAAATTACGGGACAACAGGGAGACAAGGTAAGAAGGGCTCCCTGTGTTCAGAGAGAGACGATGGCAGAAGGCCATGTTTATCCGACATTGAATGAGAAAAATCCCCCAGTGAAGGAGGAATGGCAGGTGTGGTGCGAATACAGCTTAGGGCAACACAATCATTAAGTGGCTCAAAAACATTGCACGAGAAAGACTGACACCAGGAAGTGATCACCTCTAATTTTCATGACATGTGAATGAGCCCTGCCCAACATGTCTGAATTTCCACCTTATTTGTCATGTTATTTGAATTGGTCATATTAAATGCTAATATAATTCCTGATTTGTTGCATGTTCAAGGAGGTAAGGTTTCAAACTGTTGTTACAGAGTTGGGAGCTATAAAAGCTATAAAAGCCAGACACAAGATTGTTGTGTCAGTACCTCATTAACATCACACCCATTAAAACGGCACTTTATTTTACCATTACAAAATAGAATTCACAAAATGTGACAGTCAAAACTATATGGCCATGCAATCACAATCTCCTATTAATTATAATCCAAGGACAAGCTTAATGCACAATTTGTCATAAACATACATGCCTGCAGCTACCAGGCCTGGAATACACAAGCAATAAAGTTGCCTTCTTTTCAAATTATTTGTGACTGCTGTCATGACCATTGCGTAATATTATGAACACTACTGGAAAAAATGACTGTAGATACCTCAACTATGACACAAAGCTTGAGCTTCAGGAGAGGTTAAAGGGTCCCTGAAACGGTTCGGACAAATTTTGTAGACGCGTAGGGTGCAGCTACAGTAAAACATTCACGTCACAATTTAAGTGAAGCATCTCATACTAAGAGAGCTACGGACGATTACAAGTTACCCTCCTCCCTAGCCATGCATTTCCTCCTCAACTCGCTCGCCGAGTGATCGGGGATAAGCTCCGCCTGCGCTGGCTCTACGTCATGTTGTGACGCACGTTGTCGTCTATTTCCGGTTGTCTTGGAGCCAGCGCGCAAAGGCTCGCCAACCTCTCCGCTAGCTGCCCGGCCGCCGATCCCCAGCGAGAGCGATCAAGCAGCGTGCATTGCGAGCGTTCTGTCGCAGCGCCGAGCGTGTCCAGTATTCCGGTAACCAGAGGCGGGCTGGGTGTTTTGACGGCTTCGTAGACGTACGTGAGCAGCCTGATCGGCATGCACGGTCCAGCCGTCTGGTGGCGCAGAGCTCAAACAGCCAAATACAGATCTAATATTGCTGTAACCAAGTGTAAAACATTTGAAACATATAAAAATATGTGTTCAAGATTACGCTCCTGCCAAAAATTTGAGCCAGCAGCAAAGTAGAGAAAACTTGGTTACTGCTATATTAGCTGTGTGTTTGGTTGAGCTTTGTGCCGCCAGGTGGCTGCACTGTGCAAGCAGTTCACGTTTGCCCCTCCGTTCATCACGTAAAACGGCCTGTACACTTACGCTTGCGTTCACCTGAATACCGGACAAGCTAAATTCTATTGCGGCAATTCTTCGATGTGATGTGACGGCTGCAAACGCGTAGATGCTGGCGCCGTTTGGATACCGTCAGTCCGATGCGCTGCAGCCACTGCGCTCGTCTGCTGCCTTGCAGCGGGGCACGATGCCGCAGCTTGATATGTCGCCGATCGCTACGTTTGCAGCCCACAACGCAAGGGCGAACCGTGGTGCTTGCGAAAAGAAAGAACAAGACCAACACTGACCGCGCAGCTCTCGTCAACACGGAGCACATTGTAACACAAGCAGACGACACTTGCTGTGGGCCGGAAGTGCTTTTTGTGTAGTGATACATGTCCTTGTGCATTCTCTTTCTGTTACAAATTAACTAACATCTAAACTCTTACAAACAACATTTGTTCCCCATAATTTTGGAAAAATTATCGATGACGCACCCTGGGTAGCCAATCGGATAGCTGGCCCAGTGACGTCATCTGGGCAAAACACGTCATCTGGGCAAAAAAATCAGCCGCTTGGCGTGCTGCAATCGGTAGCGATGTACATTTTTAAAACCTTATAATAAATTACACGCTTTACGTGGAGCGCTTAGATGCATCAATTAATGATCAGAAGGACCTACTCTAACGACTCAGTACGTTTGTACACAATCGTCAAAATCGTTTCAGGGTCCCTTTAAAGCATATCGTAGTCTGTCAAGCTTTGCAAGAAAAATGTTGCCTAAAGAAACAGGCAGCGACAGAAAGTGGTGACAGACAGAATGAACTGTGCACACAACTGACTGCACTGCTACAACTTCCTTAGTTTTACTATATACACAGAGCTATAATATAATGTCACTAACTGTATGAAAAATTGTTTAGTTACCTAGCACTTTGGATGCCTTCTTAGCAGTACAATACTATGCTGCTATGAGCTCTAAATATGAAATGCTGAACCTCTATCTTGTACAGGTAGGGTTAGTGTGACATTCTACCACTGTTTAGAGCATGTTGTTCGCTGGTCACGACAATAGTAATAAATAAACAGGGGGGAAACCGCACCTGTTCAACTGCGCTTCCGAGAAATTGGATACGAGAACCTGCATCTTCTCGCGTTCTTCTTCCTCAAGCTGTTCTCGCGTCTTGCTAGGCGCCGGTTGGCTGTCTGAGCCACCGGCAGCGCCTTCGACTCTCCGTGAAGCAAGGCTTGGGCCCGGGGTGTGACTCACAGACTCTTCGAGCATCTGAAGAGTGATTTCATTGTCTGGAGAGTCTGGTGCCTTTGGCTCATCTAGATCGTGGTCTTGTTCATGATCGTGTTCATTATCGTGGTCATGATCATGTTCAGTGTCGTCCTGGTCGAGCTCAGCTTCATGGTCATCAACGTTGGCCGCGTTGTCCTTAGCGTCCTCATCGCTCTTCATCTGAGACAAGTCACCTGATAAAGGAGACACACAACGAAGAACATTGAAATGATATAAGTCCAAAGGCTAGAGCAGGACTAAATGAGTCAACGCTCTTTACGCCGTTTCTCAGCCGGAGCACGACGCGCGAAACATGCTACACGCAACGCGTAGCAGAAAGCTCGGAGAGCACCTAGCCAGAGCAATTCACAGCATGAAACGAACGCATACGTGACGCTTCACAACGGATTTCCAGGTTAGCTAAATACGATTCCAAGCGAAAAACTGTCGTTTTTACCTGTGGTGTCGTCGGGAAACGTTGACATCGTGTGTGTCGACGGCAACAGTCAAGAAACAACGCAAAGGTTGTCACAACCAAACTACAGCCAAACGAAAGAGTTCGCAAGTATTGATTAAAGACACAGAAGATGCACACCGTGAAACAGGTGAAAAGCGCTACAGCTCAAAATCCGATGCGAAAGCAGTACAGCTGCGCCATGTTGATGTTATGATCGCGCGCTTGCATGCGCTCGCTGGCGACGCTGGCGACAGTAGGTCATGCCAACATGCCAGTGATATATGATTTACCTTATTGTTCTTTATAAACAAAAACAAAAAGCTAATACTTTATGCTTCAGTATTTATAACATATAAACATAACAAACAAACGTTCTTCTTTAATTTTAACGCGGTCATTATACATAGCCGATTACTTGGCGATCTGTCTAACATTGGTCAGGCAACTCTGAGCTTGTTTGTATCGGCGGAAGTTGGCGGTTGCAAAAACGTGTGTGAATCTCGCGATCTCACCGCTATGTTACTTGTCTCAAGCAAGTTTTGATAGTTCGTGCAGTGTTTTAGAAGTACGAGAGTGCATTGCAGGAAAACATTGCCGCAAACTACCAGCACGGAACGTAAGCGTCATTCTTTGTAATGGCGACGACGTCAAAACGTATTGTTTACGTTGGTGGACTCGCAGAGGAAGTCGACGAAAAGGTGCTGCACGCGGCTTTTATACCGTTCGGCGACGTAGTGGATGTTCAGATTCCACTCGATTACGAAACTGAAAAGCACCGCGGTTTCGCGTTTGTCGAGTTTGAGAGCGCGGAAGACGCCGCTGCGGCCATCGACAATATGAACGATTCGGAGCTATTCGGCAGGACCATTCGCGTGAACATTGCAAAGCCGATGAAAATCAAGGAAGGTTCCACGAGAGCAGTGTGGTCCGAGGACAGCTGGCTGCGGCAACACGCCGGCGAAACTCTCAATACCAAGGAAGGCGACGAAGACTCGAAGGAAGGTGACGAAGCCGACGCTCAGAGCGACGAGAAAGAGTCCGGCGACAAAACGAAGAAAGTGGCCAATCCTCAAGTCTACCTAGACATCAGCGTGGATGGACAAGAGATTGGAAGAGTCCGCATCATACTGTACAAAGACGTGGTGCCTCGCACGGCGGAGAACTTCCGCTGCTTGTGTACGCATGAGAGGGGCTTCGGTTTCATCAAGAGCACCTTCCACCGCATAATTCCCGGATTCATGTGCCAAGGCGGAGACATTACCAATCACAACGGCACCGGCGGAAGATCGATTTATGGCCGAAAGTTCGACGACGAAAACTTCGAGCTAAAGCACACGGGTCCGGGAATGCTGTCCATGGCGAATTCCGGTCCCAACAGCAACAGCTCCCAGTTCTTTCTGACCACGGCGAAAACGGATTGGCTGGATGGGAAGCACGTGGTGTTTGGACAGGTCATCAGTGGCATGGAAGTTGTCAGAAAGATGGAAACGTACGGTTCGTCATCGGGCAAGGTATCCAAAAAGGTTGAAATTTCCAACAGTGGCGAATACACGTAGCTCTAGCTTAATAAAATGTTTGCGACTGTTTACCCAGTACGTTCCGTATTTGCATCACACGTCTTACCCTGTTCTGCAATTCTCAGCGAAACGAGGATGAAAATCTTTTGCACGCTACCTGTACCGGTTGTGTGACAGTGATCGTCAATTATAGCTATGTCAGCTCTCACATTGGCTCCGTGCACAAATAAGCACATATAACGACGATAGTATCATCACATCAGCCAAAAAGAAAGAAATGCTATTGGAACTATTCTTCCGGAAATGTTACATCAAATGAAATTGATGCCTATTACAGCAAACAAAACATGCCAGTGTGCACTGTTGTGATCACCCAACATTATAAATGCACATCACCATTTAGTGCACAATCTCTTGCAAATAAAAGCAGATATAAGGGAGTGCCATCAGTAACTTGTGTGTAGATTCATAGTGGAAAGACAGTTCACAGTTCTATATAGAGTTTTATATAAGCGTTGAAAGCTGCTTACGAGTAACAATAGCTTACAAATATAGCTTCGGATATTCATAAATCACTCAACGCACATTGGGTACACGAGAGTATATATTGCTAGACAAGATTTTCGAATTAAATTTTGATGAACGCTACAACAGAAGCTGCGTGCAAGCATCTTATGCTTTGCGTCCGACCCAAGCTCTGAATAGTATTTAGACAGGGTGAAGAGAATATGTACACATCACTTACCTGACATACAATATATTGAAATTTCACCGCGCTACTTGGTCAGATTGCAATTTTCACTTTGATCTTAGCCCAAAAGGCCTCTTCAGTTTCTTGAGTAAGCGTATGACATCGGTACATACATCATGCATGCCCGAAGCTTGATTCAATACATGCAGCATGAAGGTAAAGTTGAGCATTTGCAAATCTTTACAAGATTTTGGTGTTCAGAAATTAGAATCGTGACAAAGAGCATTTCCCAGCTACTTGCGTTTAAATGACGACCGGCTAGTAAAAGTTTAAGCGTCAGGACTTGATTACTGCATCAGACAATGGAGAGCTGATGTAGGCTCACTCACACTAATGTGCACAGGAGAGCTGTGCGAGATATACAACTGGGATATGCCAGAAATAGCCAGAGATTCTTTTTCTACTTATACATGAGTAAGTAAAGTATTTTGCATTGTTAATGTAAGCTGCTATTCATTCCTTTCTCAACTAATGTATAACCGGTGTCAGAAAGCCACGCTCGATAACGATCGAGCCCGATCCGGATCGAAATTCTCCACCGCGATTGACTCCCTCCCACAGCTTGTCCTAAGGCACCAATCGTGACAGAGAAATTTGATCCCTATCAGGCTCGATCGCGATAGAAAGTGCGCACTGTGACACCCGTATGAGATGGCGGAAAAGTGTGTACGCCGCTGTTGAATTCGCCAACTTGTGGTGGTCTTGTTGAGCACATCGGGCAGCTATACAATCTCCATTTTGCTGGAATAAATTTCAACAATAGGAGGAATTTATGTTCAAAACAGCATCCAGTGCATTTGGGATTGGATGACCACACGAAAGCGATATTTGACGGGTGTTCGGTTTTAAAAAAAACAACTCACATTTCAATTATGTTGGCGTATGTCAGAGCATGCTCGCTCAGGCCGACCTCTCTGTCTTTGTAATAAATTATCTCTCTCCCCTCATGGGGTATATGCTCCCCATAATAAGAAATTAAGTTGTGATTTTGCATTATTGATTTATTGAAGTCTATAGAAAAGTTTTGATGAACATGTGCAAGTAAAAAACCACAGCGAGCGCCAGGGCATATTTGACAGGACCCGGGAGCCACGCAGTGACAGCTGCCAATAAGGACTGGCGTCTCGTAAGGTAACTCGAATCGTCCAAACCAGCAGCATACCTGCAATAGCATAAAGGGAAAACATGCAGCTTGGTAATGTAATGCGGCTAAGCTTGGAAGTGGTCATAGTGGTCTATCATGTCCATCATCTGACATAGGCGCACACAGAATTTACAAGCTTTACCTGGGTAAAACATATATAAATAGGAGCATAGTAACTGCAGTGCTGATGGTGATGCTTTTACCAACTACAACACGCTTAAAATATTCTGCTACAGCACTCTCCCCTAAATAGGAAAGGATCGTAGTACGAGTGATTAAGGTGGTTATGTGCTGCTGACATGTTAACCCCATGTGGAGTTAATGGAATGCTGCTGACAACACAATACTGTCAGTCATGGTGGAGCACGCATGCGCACACAAACCAAGACCTTACTACACTAAGTTAAATAATGGAATGGGGGAGAAGAATAAAGGATAGCCGTAAGGTAAGAGCTGGGCAAAACTCAAGAAGGCGCAAAAGAGAGTGTTAGAAGATACAAAAGATTAATCAGCATCAAGGCATTACAGATTCTGTAATCGGCTTAGTGATAATTCGTCACTTTTCAGTTACCGTCGTAGGACGACTTCCGCCCTTCTTTTGCAGCCTGTACATGCTATTGAGAAGAGTGGCGCAAACATGGAGAAGTGGTGCAATATAATCAGCTTAATGACGCAAATGATGAGCACATGAGGACGAGAGCCTCTGCAGTCACCACAGCACTCCGCTGCATCGAAAATATGCACGACTTATTTTTCGTACGCATTTGTGGTTTATGTTGCGGGAACGCTGACGTGAATAGTGGATAGGAGCCAACTGTGGACAAAGAAGAGGACGGACGCGTGAGCAGTGGTGCGAGGAACGCGCGAGCTGCGTCTGGGCGCCCTTGGGCGCGGCCGGCCGAGACTGGAGCCGTGGACGGCGAGACCGAGGCGTTTTCCCACAATGTATTCTTTTTTGTGTGCGTATATTTATCTAGCTCGTTGCTTTCAAAATTAACATTTATTGCGATAGCAATTATATGGACACTCCAGGCGCATTTTTGCCATCGCCGCGCGCCGTATCTGTATGTGCGAGTGAAAGCATGCGAGCGTGAGCCGACGATGGCGGCTTAACCTCGCGCGTGCAAGGGACGAAAGCGGGAAGGATGCGCGCCATTTTCCGCCGCGGGCAAGCACGGGAGGCGGGGGTTGTTCTACACCGGTGGCTGCTGCGTATTGACCCTTTTCGCGGCGATCCCGTGGTCGCTGCCATGTTTGATCACGTGGTGACGCGTCCATTGCTTGCCTCCGTTGCCTCCTTGTTTACAGTGGAAGTGTATGACGCCGGCGCGGCTTAGAAAACCTCTGTTTTCGGAGATGTCGTAGACGGTGACTAGGCGGACGACACGAAGCTTTGATCACAGCTTCAGAGAACATGCAAATGCGCTTTCGGAGCTGATTAAGCTATGTCCAAACGGCGCATGCAGCGTATATATGGTGCTTGTTCTAAAAGCGGGGCTAAATATGTATTCCAAGCTATCCAAAGCTCATTAATTGAATCAGGATTAGTGCGTTTTGCTCTGTGTACATTATATGGCAAATATTTTGAAGCAGCAGCTTGTCAGTTTCTGACTCTGTGAAGTTCCTCGGTGCGGCCACTATCTGATTATTTTCTGCCTAAATTAATGGCTCGCGGGTGTTCTCATGCAGTTCCGATAGATTTGTTCTTTCTGCGCACAAGGCTTGAAACGTAGCTGTTTTGTGCATTGTAATACCTTGTAGCAAATACGTCGGCGATAGAGTGGGCGTAAGTTTTCCTGCCATTTGGGACAGATGTGTATATAAATAACGTGCGCGAAACATACTATGACAGGAAGCGGCGCTACTCCCTTTGTCATTGTTTAACGAGTGGTACTCACTCTTGCCGACGTTCTGGGGATGAAGCCTTTTCTTTGAAGGTTAGCAATACAAAGCTGGCGGATGAGCAAATTTCTGTATCCTCGAGGAAAGCCGTACATCACGAAGTGCCGGTAACACGTTCGGACGGTTGCAGCAACGGTCCGCGAACTTGGCCACGCATATTCATTCTATTCCTTAACATGCCAGTCACTATTTTTGCAACCTACTATTGCACACGTCTTCAATCCACATGATTCAATCTAGCATGATTTGAGCACAGTGTGTTAGCGAAAACTCAGTTGCATTTCCGACAGCTGATCGCGCAGAAGCAAGGTAGAAGCGGTAATGGTTTCGTATTCGTGCGGGGTCGCTGAGGAGGGGTATGGCGCGACGCCGTGAGCGCCATCTCGTTTCTCTAAAACAAACTGCTCCGCGAAAAGGGTCATATCTTGAAAGGGATCTGCGACGGAGACAGACTCCGCCGTGCGCTGTTCGTGTTTAAAGGGTGAGCACGAATGTCAATTCTCTCGGTGCTGCCGCCGCGCTTCCTCACTGCGGCGTATTGATCGCTAGTTTACCCGGTCGTCGAGTGAGATGTATTCATGTTTGCTTGTGCGCGCGTGACACCGTGCTTGTTAATTTAGTTATTAACCGAATGTTTACAAGTTTACACGGCCGATAAAACTGCTATCCTTACTTCGTATAGCTACAGTGTACTAGAATTCTAGTACACTGGAGTATAGCTGTCTACTAATTTGCTATCGCAATCGATGCTTCGCCTATCGGGCGAAACTGCGACTCTTTTCGTGTATTTGTTTCTTTTTGTATCTTCTTAAATGCATAAGCATTTCTATGCCTACCCAACGAGGAAACCGGTCCGTCCGTTACGTAAGACGATCGCTTTCAAGATAGGGCCCACAGCAGCGAGCGAATTGACCTTCGTGCTGCCTCTCGCTTCCACGCGAACTACGCGGCGAGAACACGGCGCACACGAAGCTATCGGCACTCGGCGCACTATGTTCCCATCGCAGATCGCTTTCAAGATAGGACCCACGTATACGGTTGATAATGGTTTGCATCGAGAGGAGGTAGCGCCATCAACCACGTCTACGTACGAGGTCTACCAAACGTGACATTGGTCAATTACGTCACGTACTACAGCACGCATCGGCCAGTTCTCATCTTCCACGAAGCAGCGGTATCATACAAACGCACCATCATACAACGTGAGTGAACATTGCTACTACCCGCCCCTTCTTCGTCGTCTCATGCATGTGTCAACATTTCGGTGTTGCAACCGCGCTTCTCCGTGTCAGGATTCTTTCGCGTTGTTTCCCGCAATTATACCAAACACAGCAGCATACGACGACGAAACAGCGGCTGATTCGTAGGAAATGCTTACGCGTCATTTAGATAACTCCTCCAGGAGATTCTGCATGTAACTTTTTTTTTCTTAAGGAAATTTGGGATTCTTATATGGTCCCGCCCACCGGGGTAAAATGCTTCGCATTTTGTTATTTAATGAATGAATGGTCATGGCGAACCTAATGGTTTTGAATTCCCGGCCCAAACTTATTCGCGCTCGAGGAAGGACGTCATTAGAACCACGAAAAGGAGGAGTCTCATTGCCTCCACTATGAATAACGACGTTTATACCGTCCTTTCCTCACTCAATCCAAACGTAAAGTATTTAAAGGCTGTGGGCTCTTTGATTTATAGACAAAAGCTTGACCAACGCGTATAACACCGAGGGTGCCCCGCCTAAATTCGTCTTTAAAGAAGCCAAGCAGACTGCACCTGATGACCTCGTAGATGTACGTCTGCTCATGCACCCCGCTGAAGAGGTGCGCGTAGGGTCCGTAGGCGAACACGGCCACGTCCTCCCCGCTGTGAGTGCCCGTCTTCTCCGAGTACACGGACGGGAAGGCGAAGTCCTTGCGCGCTGCTCGAAAGGACGAGGTTTGATGCAAAGCCCTTCTGGTCAGAACTGATGATGTCCCGTGGCGTTTTCGCTTCGCCCACAAGGACGGTAAGAGCATCGCCGCGCTGAACTAACCATATATAGTGATGATGATCGCTATATATAACGACATTCCCGGAGCGGCTACGAACAGTCACTTATCCTGTGCGTGCGAGGCATATCGTAATCTAGCATTCTGCCTATCTCTGCAACAGAGAGAGTATATATACATATATTTCAACGCCGCATAAAAGTGTATTCGCTGTCTTCTTTCTTGTCATTCTTTTCCCCTTCCCCACGAGTAAGTTAAGCCAATCGGATGCGACATTGGTTAACCTCCCTGTATTTCTTTATCTTTATCCCCCTGTATCTGCTTTATCCCATAAATGTCCCTTTACCTGCAGGGGCGAAGCCAGGAAAGGGGACACCGGGCCCGTGCCACCCCTCAAATTTCGGCGTACCAAGATGGCGCTTGCCTAGCCCGCTTCCACCCGTCCCCGGTCAAATGTGTGCCCCCCTGTCCCCGAAAAAAATTTGTCTACGCCAGTGCTGTATGCCCGTGATGATCCCATACACATTTCTTCCATGCTTTTCTTTTTAAATGAATATGCGCAGAACTTTCCTTCTTGACACACCTCATCAGACCTTGTCAAGATGGCGGATTCCGGGCTAGAATCGCAGTTGCGGAGGGGTGACATCATCCCTGCTGCCCTCCACTCCCCGCACCATGCAAGCTTTCAAAACGCGTGTTTCAGCTGTGCTACTAGCGGGAGCGCGGCTATATTGGTTAGGGCAAGTTATATGTGTGGGAAAGCCTGCTTACGGAGTGTTGCACATCGTCTATCGCCGCTGTGGCTCAAAACCCCCAGTTTTGATCCCCAGCAGCCGATCTGCAGTAGGCGGCAGCGGATAAGTACTCCGGAATTGTTCGTTCTCCATTCGTCTTTCTTTGCGCCGCGCGATAGCATTGCGCTCATGACTACAGCATCCTCAATTCGAATCAAGTTTACGATGGACAGTTTTTTTTTTTTTTGCTTTTTTATACATTGCCACATTTTTATAACATGTTTCCCGTTTAACTTCTGCATTACATGTTCTTTTTTTTTTTCTATGCTTCCCCACCACGCCTGACATGAAGGGTTCCTGCTAAGGGGAGCAAAGGAAGCGAGGGCCGGGGGGGGGGGGGGGGAGCGTAACCTGGAAGCGTGTAATCATCTATGACATGTGTATGACAGAAGACGTTCACGGAGACGTCATATAGTCAGACTCGAAGCATCGTTCGCACGGCTTATTCATGCATCGCTACGGAATGTCTATTGAGGTGAGGGCAACAGAAGGTTGACAGTAACACAACAGATTACCTATACCGACTTTTGTAAGGATGGACGGACATTTTTCATCGAGAGTTACATTATTTGTTTAAATTGGACGTATCGTGTCTTACACGCAGAAAATCAAGACTAAATAGCTATTTGTATGTTTCACGCCAGCGCCTAAACCGCTGAGAATTTACTGTCAATTCTAACGTCGCGTGTTCGTATCCTGTTTGTACAAAATTTGCCAGCTTGTATTCGTTTGTTTTCGAGTGTAAAGGAATTATTATTATTATTATTATTATTATTATTATTATTATTATTATTATTATTATTATTATTATTATTATTATTATTATTATTATTATTATTATTCAGCAGTTAAATATAGCCAGGGCCGGAAGTCGCCAAAATCGATATGGCATAACGGAGATCCGCTGTGGAAATCCCATAATGGTGTGCACTACCAGTCGATCCCTTTGCTTTCTTTTCTTTTTCTTTAACTTCTTTTCTGGCATATTCGCGGATGCTTTTTTCAATTTTGCAATGCCAGTCTACATGCACTTGAATTTTTGCAAAATCGTATTTGCACTTCCGGAAATGTTATTTTCAACTTAACATGTGAATAAATATGCACCGGCCGCAACCATCATGCAAGCAACATGACTTGGGCAGCCAGTGAGTACTTGGCTCCGTAAATCGGCAGTGCATCTATTCGGCTAATTTCTCAAATGACCGCGCGCATTAACGTAAGAGCACAGTGGAAATGGTATACAAACATGTCTCCTCCAAGGTAAGGTTTGAGTAGTCCCGCTGGTAACCCGGACCGACAGCGTAGTTCAGCACGGTCCTCGGATGCTGCTTGTCGTCAAGACCTGGGAGCATAACGCATGGTGAATCGATGCTGCAATCCGCATACAGATAGCGCTATTTAGACTAATTAGACTGTAATTAGACATACCAAATTGTATAACAGTTTCTTGTATGTATGTTTCTAAATGGGCCCCGTATTAGCCATTATCTATGGAACCATACTGATTGTGCGTGTCTTGTACAATGAAAAGCATGTGTGGAATAAAGAAAGAAAGCATTCCAGCGAATTGCCATGGATGCGCGTTTACACATTCACCTCAATGGACAATACGTTATTTTAATAATGTCAGGAGAAGCGAGAGAACATCGAACGTCAAAAGAAGCGCATAACAGTTTCTGAGTATACACAACTGGCTTCCAGAGGTTAACATTTCAGATTCAAACCGCGTGTAACAAAGTTCTCATTCCAACGCGGACTGAGAACCGAATCAATTAACCGCTAAGAAAAAAAATACAAAAGAGAAAGCACGATGTTTCATCTCTTTGGAAGACTCACCCCCACCTCCCCTTCGCAATCAACTGCCTTCTTTTCCCCATAAATACAGCATTTTGGTAAAACAGCGAAGAACAGGCAAGCGAGAAAGCGTACACGAGAAGAAAAGTCGTTTGAGTTATATTTGGCCGTCGTACGAAAATGTGTCATCCCAACATTACGTTCTCCGTAAATCGGTATCCCTCTGAAAACCACTGGACAGAATTATCATGTCGGTGACACCACCTACACTGCTTCTACATACATCGACAACGATGATAATGAAAACGCTGTTCGGTGTTGGCTCGAAAGCCTATTTCCTGACGCCGCGCGACAACGATTGAATGCAAGAGCAAACTTATGACGCGCTCATCGCAACGGCATCTTACGCCATCAGAATGTTCGTCCATGACAAGAGGCAATCCGACTTCAATGATAAAACGAGATCATTTCTGTCGGATCATCGACGCTGTCTGTTCGCAATGAAGCAGGGAGCAGAAGTTTCGAAAACAGCTGCAAACTATCAAGCACGGCGTTTCACTCAAGGGCCTGCGCCGGCGTGACGGCGTCATCGTCATATGCCTCATCTTCTAGAAACTCCCTTCTCCACACCAGGCCGCCGCTTCAACGGAAACATGTATGGAGGGACTTTTTACTGGAAACTACTACGGGAGGCCGCATTCGACCAAGCACCTTCAGTACCCATTACACTGCAGAGACCGTTTTGACAAGGCGTTTCTCACGGTCTCCACGATACTTCATTCTGGGTGACTGGCCAGGAATGGACACCTGCCCATTCAGCTGCTCTCACCCAGCGACGCATGCGCAGTTGCAGGCATCCAGTGGCCCAAGTTGTCTATTCGGACGCATAATCAATTGCACATACCAACACCACACGCACACTTACCTAGTGGCCTGAGTATATAGTCGTATATTCGGCAAGACAGCATCCGACAAGTGGGATAAAGAGGCAAGGAAAGTTTCCTTAAAAAAAGCCCCGAGTTCTTCAAGTGCTCCTAAACTCTTGTAAACGTGTAAAATAAACCCGTCGTTCTTCATTTCCCATCAAACATCTACTCCTCCCTCCAATATTCTCCTCAGAGTGAAGAACAGCTAGGACGACAACGTGGGCCAGCTACCCTTCCAAGAGGCATGCTCGATCCACCCCTTCATACAAAGCCTTCTGACGAAGGCAGCCTTGGCGCCATTCCGATAAAGTCGGTGAGCAATGAAATTGTGGGCCCCAGAAAGGTCTGACGGACACAGCAGCCTACTGCATGGTGTGCTCGTGCGTACCGAAGATGTTTGCCCCTCGTCGCGGCTTTCCGCCCATGACGAACGCGTGTCCGTGGTCGGCGGTGACGATGATGAGCGTCTCATCGGGCCGGGTCATCTTGACCGCCTTGGCGACGGCCAGGTCCAGTGAGAGCACCTCGGCCAGCGACCGGTGCGCCAAAGTCTCGTGGTGACCCTTGTCGATTTGGCCCGCTGGGAGTAGTGAATGCGTTAGCATTAGAAGTGTCAAAGTGGAAAAAAAGTGTGAAGTGTGGGAAGCCGGTCACGTGATGTATGTATATATAACTGACGGTGATCTGGTCCGCACCACCGTCAGTTGCACTTCGCTCCTCGAATTAAGAGGCAGGACGTGTGTCAAGTGAGCTTCTGAAGAACACTTCGCGATGTCGTGGACGCGGTTTAAATCATGGATCCGGGACCTCAAAGTGTTGCGACATAATGCTAACGCATTTCTCTCGCACTTGAATCGACATTGAATATTTTTTACTTTAATTACTGGTCGGTGTGCGTGTGTTTGCACAAATGTGTCCGCAAAAATTCGGTATGGTGCCTTAAATTGGAAATAAGAAAATATTAGCTTAAAAGCCATACGCAGAAGCAGAAGTGTTTTTCCAGTGCTGGTACACTCCACTATCTTTCCATTATTGAAGACATGTCTGGAGATGGGCTGCCCAAGAATGTTGAGCGATGGTTGTAAACAGTAATGCGGGTCTGTGTGCCCGTAAAGTGCAGTTGGTTATAGGCCTTTGTGGTGTCCCTGCGAAAAGCCTGGCGGGAGTTTAACACATGGGCTGCGGGAAGAGAGACGCTCGATCCACTATAGGCCAAATGCCACAAAGAATTCGATAAATCGAAAAATGCGAACAAAGCCTCAAAATGGGACTCTCGATCAACGCGCAGAATTACTGCCAATATACTATAGTCACCACAGAGACAAGCGACAACGAGAGGAACTTCCCGCAAGGGGTGCATTTTCGGTCAAGCCTTTTTGGGTGATATCAGGTTCAGTGCGCGCTGATTTACTCAGCTATAGCGGAAGCGGACATGACGAAAGCAGCGACACGCGCCTCAATCACATTCATGAACGATATATGTCGAGTTGAACATATCCGTTCTGATGACATATGTTCTGATCGTTTATGTTCACGTCGCATTATAGTTATCGAGTACAGTGCGTCGCTCCAATAAGTCATGGCACTAGAAGTTTCGCCACTCAAAATGTGATTAATCAAGAATACTGCCTCAGAGCATTGGCGACGAATGCCTTCTATGGCATTGCAAAGTTATTTTCAGGTATTTGAGTTATAAGCACCGCATTTATAATCTTTATCGTTCACCTTAGGCTGCAGAGATTAATTTTCTCACATGCGGGATGCCCTAAAGCTCGCTTACAACTTGTTTATTGCTTAACTTGTAGGGTTTGTTTGATCGCGATGCATTGCAGAAGCCAGCTTGACGTGCACATGTGTATACCTTCGACGAGGAGCAGGAAGCCGTCGGGGTTTTTGCTCAGAATTCGGATGGCCTTCTCGGTGAGTTTGGTCAAAAGGCTGGTGCCTTTTCGAATGTCGTCCAGATTCTCGTACGGGAGGTCACCGCTGGCGAGCAATGCTGCGAATTAAGAATGTCACACGTAGTGTCTGGCTACACTGTATAGGCATCTATATAACCCCGCATGTCGTCTGTTCATTCCATCCTCCCCCCTTTTAAAATCAAATAGTTTTATTTGGCTACCGTCACACACGCACACGCACACACAATGTTACTGATTTCAGTTGCCGTGCAGACTCAAAAATATCATTGCGGTTCTACCGCCGCAGCCACGTTAGCCCGTTTTCCTTGTTGCCACGCAACGTCGAATGTCACGTCAGAGAGACGCACCTAGCACGGTATCCGCTGTAGCAGTGTCTATGTTCTCGACGTCCTCCTTGGTGATGCACACGTGTGCGTTCATCCGGTCTGCCTGCTTGAGGTGGGTCCACTCCTCGATCAGGTTCCGGCTGTCCGGACGCTTCCCCGGCTGGCCGGTCTGCACGACTTCCTCGGGCACGAGGAAGTGTTGGCGCCCGCCACCAGCGATGAACTGCAAGTCACGTGACGTGGACCGTCACGTGGTCGTCATCTTAACAGATGACGGACGTGGCTGAGAGGTCATCGTGTGTAAGCGCATGCGATAGTTGTGACAACATGCTTGTAGGCATGTTGTCACAGGCGTGTTGTCTCCACCTCCCCCACTCCTCAAGAAGGAGCACATTTCTCGCGACTTGTGCTACACCCTGCAGAGAGTCATTCCGGCAACGCCACGGTCAGATCGTGAACCAAATTCATGAATGCGAAACTGCCAGCAGCGTTCGGGAGTATGAGCAGTTATTTTTAGCCGTTTTGCCACTGGACATAACACTACCTTGATTGAAAGAGAGCGCCGAGAATATCAGAAGTAAGGCTGTTGACAGTATGATTGCCTCTAGTTTTCAGGAGGATGCATTCGCGAGGCTGACCCGTCCTTCCGCGTACTGCGTTAGATTTACTGGCTTTTTCGCTATCCACGAGTAAACGCTGCAAGGGTTTTCACGATGTTTCGCTCCGCGAACCGGATTCCGCAGCCCTCTGTGATTTTTCCGTTTTTTTTTTCTTTTTTGCAGTCCATATGATTTATTTGGAATATCAGACGATCCAAAAGGTAAATAACGCTAAAAAGGCCGAATAACTTCGAAATGCATTGCGCCGCAAAAGAGTAAAGCTTCGATACAAAATGATTTCAGCGGGGGAAAAAATGAACTACGAAAAGTGAAACCTCCCGATTGTGCCTCAATATTAACTCCGAAAACGCAGAACCCTATATATGACGAACGAGGCGATCAAGGATCAGCAGCAGCGGCGGCAGCCAGTAGCTGCAGTTTCGTTTTTTTACAGCGAAGCTGTAAAGGGCTAGGTTCCCCAGGATCGTGTCCGCGTGTAGAAAAAAAAACTATCATCATTAGCATAAGCGTTAGCTCCAAGCGCGTGGTTGTTTGGCTCCATGTGCGTGGCGGTTTCCCGCCAGTTGTGCTTTACCACAGGTGTCAAAACGGACGATGGATGGCCCTATGTTATGGCCCTCGCCACCGCTGATGCCTCTTTCACAAGTGTCGCGATACTCGGTGGCGGCACGTCCCACCAATCTTTGTGCCCCTTTGTTTCGTGACGTAGAGATCGCGCTAGCGCTGTTATCAGCAGTTGCCCTTTGGACTCGCTGTGGGACGGACGCTCGTTTAACCACATCTTCTAGAATGCTGACGTCAGGATCCTGAGGATGCCGTGCAGTGTGCCGCGGCTATGAACGCTGTGGCTCATACGCTAGTCTATGACGATGTGGCGGACTTGGCGCAGCAAGCGCACTACTTGGCCATCACGCCGGACGAGAACAAGACGCCGGTGTCCTTGCTCTTTGACGAACATACCGAAGACGCTCAATATAGTCAATAATGATAGTATATAAATCCTCTATAGTAATATTCACTATAGCAGACCCACCATAGTCACAGCTTCGCTGGCTTCCATCTTCGCAGTAGTGGAATTAGGGCTCTGAATATTTATTTTTATATGTCCACTGCCAGGACGAAGCGATCTCCAATTATACTCTTGCAGTCTTGCTCCAGTCGACTCCATCCTACGCCTGTAAATTTACTACTCTCCGCGCTCCATCCTTGTCGTCCGCCGTCCTCGATTGAGTTCCGTCTATTGGCACTCATTCCGGCTACTCTAATAGATCACCGTTTATCTGCTCTACACGCAATCCGCGCTTGCTCTCCGATCACTACTGTCGTCTTCCTGTCTCCTAATGTTGCTCCTATATGTAAATTACTTACTCATGCTTATGTAACTTATAAATCGTACGAGTAGCTTAGAACGAAGTTTTTTTGATCTCGTTATCAGCAAGCTTATGCAGCGTGGTTCTGTGTACGTATAGGGGAAAAATATTATTACTATACACAGACGATTAAAATCCGATAACAGTTCAATGCACTCTCTGCTATGGACACGGCCTGGAAAATGCGCATCGGGTACGCTGCAATTCCACAAGAATCACGTGACTGGTCCAATAAAGACATTGCATGACGCGGACTAGCCGTTCCACGTGGGACTGCAACACTATAATTATTACATTAAACCTGCGTAGCGCGCTTGAGTTAACTGCAGAGAATTGCATAAAACGGAGAGGCTTAGTATAGCGTAAAATGCTCCCGTTAGCGCGCAACGCAAGTTCGATTCGAACTACAGGAACGTTCGCGAAATCTCGCGAAAGTGATTGAATAGCCGAAAATTAACGATCGAGAATACCACCTCTGGTTAGAAACTCCCAGTCCTGTCGCCGCCGGAAGACATTAAAGGGACGCTAAAGCGAAATCTAAGTTGAACTCTATTAGTAAATTAAGCTTCTACAATGTACAAGAAAAGCCACTCATATATATAGTGACAGGAAGCTTGATAAACCTAAAAATAAGCAACAATGAAAGGCATGTGCCGCAGCCGCCTTGAAGTTGTTGCACCATCTCGCTGTGACGTCATGAATTTCGAAGGAGTTTGTCTGCTCTAGATCATTTTTGATCAGTAAGGATTGCCTACACTGTACTCTAAAAGAACCAAAGACTCCACACAGGAAGTTTCGAGAACGCTTACTTAAAAGCAACGGCGCAAATTTACGAGAAAATGCTTTCGCAACACGTCACAACCGACGTGCTGGCACTTGGATTTTGGCGCGAAATTTAAGAACCGGAGTTTTTCTTCTTAGGTAATCAACCTATTACCGCGAAACTAACGAACATGTAGTATCGAAAGAATACTCTATTAGTTTAAACTGATTTAGTGTTTCTCTTTATAGAGAACCTGTAATTTCTAGAGCGTGGGAGGGAGGGGCTCACCCGCAAGTGCAACCCTGGCGGCCGGTGCACCAACTGGTGCGCGATGTCGAGGCAGTTGTCGCCGCTTTTGTCGCCCACGCTGCTCTCCCACTCCCGGTGCGCGGCGTGCGCGTAGCCCGCGGCCACCGTGGCGTCCGTCACGCCGGCCGTGGTCACGAAGCCCGTGCTCTTGTCTGCACGCGTGTGGCAGTGCACGTGCAGATCAGCGCGACACGCGCGGAAACGCATTCCAAGAAATCGTCGCAGTTTCAGTTTTCTATTTCGTTCCAATGGCATCGCAAAACACTGATGCGCACGTTCCCGGTTGGGTCTGTTGGTTGTTCATTGTACAAGGGGACAGCGCGGAAATCTGACAAAGACGAAGTGAGGCACAAGAAAGACACACGTACAGCGCTGTCGTCTTCGTCAGATTTCTGTGCTATTCCCGTGTATGATGTGCACGTTTTCCATCGACTAGATCGAACAGTTCAATAAAACCGAACCTGTGCAACAAATTGCCCTAGTGACATCGGGATGACGAAAGCGCTTGTAGGCGCTTTCCAGCCACCCCCGGACAGAGGCAAAGGTAGACACACACTTGCGCTAAATGACTTGAATGATGCTGGCTCTGAAAAGCGGTGTGTCGACGCTAAAATGGAGTTGAAGCTATAACTGTGGTGGCGGAGACGCCAAGCTTTAGCTTCGTTCATTGCAAGGAGAACAAGTCACACATGCGTGCTCAGTCATCGTCGAGCGTGGTGTATATATACGCACCAGCCTCCTGGGCGAGCTCGTAGAGACACTTGAGGTGATGGCGCGGGTTCGAGGACTCGCTGCAGTTGCTCAGCCTGACGTGCGCCGAGACGCCCAGCGTGTAGTAGTTGTTCTTGACGCCGCACTGGATGGCCGTGCCCGAGCACGCGGAGTCGGGCACCAGGCGGTCCACGCAGTACACCTGCGCTACACGGGCCGCCGCACACCCGACTTTTCACCCGGCGCGTGCACTCACACGCGAAAGAACAGACGTCACAGGCGCTGCGACGTCTGTCTGTTGCTTTCTTTGTGGCTGTGACGTCACAGTGGTGTCTGTGACGTCTGTCAAGGGTTAAAAATTGCGGAGTTTTATGTGCCAAAACCACGATCCGATTGTGAGGCACGCCGCGTAGGCACTCCGGAATAACTTGGACCACCTGGGGTTCTTTAACGCGCACCTAAATCGAAGTACACGGATGTTTTGTGCATTTTGCCCCCATCGAAATGCGACCGCCGGGGCCGGGATTTAATCCCGCGACCTCGTGCTTATATAGCAGTCCAACATAACCACTAAGCAACCGCGGCGGGTTGTCAAGGGTTGTACAAAATGCTATAGCGAAAGCGGCGGCCAACATTAAAATACCACAAACTGCCAACCTTTCCACGTACGGTCCCTGAGCCGCACAGACCAAGTTATGCCCCGAGCATGGAATGCGGTAGCAATGTGCAGAAAGAAGTTGATGGCGCATCATCATCATCATATCATCATCATCATCATCATCATCATCATCATCATCATATATTTTATGTCCACTGCAGGACGAAGGCCTCTCCCTGCGATCTCCAATTACCCCTGTCTTGCGCTAGCGTATTCCAACTTGCGCCTGCAAGTTGGAATACGCTGGCGCATACAGCGGTGGCGATGGCGCATACAGCGGCCCTAATATGCATCGCACGCGTAATGCGAAGACGTGGGTTCGTTTCCCACCTGCGGACAGTTATTTTTTCATCCGTTTTCATTTCCATTAATTTATCATTTCTTTAATTCAATTAGTAAGTACAAGTAATTTCCCCTATGTTGTCCTTGCTGTCATTGTTTGTTGGCTTCTTATGATATGATAATTAAAAATCGGGCCCCTCGGTTCCCTTTCTTCTCGTTCATGTTGGACAACTGTTACATGCCGTTATATTGAATAGACAGGGGCGCCCTCCCTCATTGACTGTTTGGTGCAGTCAGACCGACCGACCGAATTAATTGAGGCTATAAGGTAGAGCCCGAGCACATGAGATGGTTTTATACAAAGGAAAAGTCAGAGGATATACCACGCATATGTGTGGGAATCGGTAATAAGCGAAGCTTTCTTTAATTCATGTCTACTGAAATTTCTTCACTTCATGAGGGAAGAAATAAATATAGAGGTGAAGAAGAAGTGCACTTCTTCTTCACCTCTATATATACATGTATATGTAGCTCAACGCTCCTCGCTCAATGCACACTCTGGGCACCTTTTGTTCACTTAACGTTAATGCAAGAACGCCCGTGTACCGTGCACTGGGTGCGCATTAAAGATCCCCAGGTCTCCTACTGCGGCCTGCCTCATATACAGTAACTCTATAATACAACCCGCCGTCACGGCTGCAGGCTGTGAAACCAGACAACGAGGAAACCTGACATATAGCTCCTGTGTATAGAAAGACACACGGCTGACCTATATGTATACGTATGTCTCAGTCCGGGTGCTTTTCACGCGTGCACCTTTCCACTTCCAGAACTTGCGGTATTTTTTACACGTGCGTTGTCCTTATATGCTCATGCACCATCATCCAGCTGTCTATATTACATTGTACACAGTCAGAGCTGGAAACAGGTGCTGCCGCACTTCTTCGGCGACGCGTAAAGCTTAGTGTAACCTGCGACGCGAGCTAATTAAGGCGCGGCCATCAGTGGCACCACTGATGAGTTCCTACTTGCAGCACCGTCGATGCAGTGTTTGCGGCTGCCCAAAATTGCTCGTTCATCAGGCGAAACGCGAGCAGATTGGTGCTTGTCATCCGTTCTGCATCGTCGCCTGCTTGCGGTTCTTGAAGGAAGCCCGTCGGTCAGTGAAATCTACTATATATTAGCAGCACAAAAAATAAAAAAAGTACTAAATGAAAAGCACCATGCCGCGTAACAACACTGGAACGTAATCAGCAGCAAGAATACTTGAGAAACAAAGTAACACATTTACTTACAATTATAACAGAAAAAAAAATAACAATAGCCTTTCTCTTGCTAGAAGTAACGCCGAACAGTAACGTAACGTAACAGTAACAGTAACGAACAGTAACAGTAGCGTCAACTTCAAATGTAACAAAGAAACGTGTACAGAAATTAAACAAATAATCCTACATAAAGAGCACAATCTCCCTGAAGCGCGTCTCAAAAGTGATATCAGTCGAATGATGTGACTTTACAGCCCATACTTCCAACCCGTCCTCTTACACGGACACGTTTCCCCGCCTTTCATCGATCGGCCAGCAGAATGTGGTGTATGAAGTTTTGATATGAAGTTCTGGAATATTGGTGACACATCGATCAATCGTGAAAACTTAAATCATATATATAACCTGAACCTCTTCAAAATGTCTAAATATATTTTCCCGATTTCAGTGGACATGGACATGGCACTGAGACATTTTTCACAGTACTTTTTTTTTTTTCCCCAGGATAGGGATCGTTCCGTTTTGTCTTTCTCATAGATGACATATGTGTCCATTGTTCCGCGGGCTGCAGACAAACTTCCGTGTTGTCAACGCTGTATTCCGGGGAAAAATATCTCAGTTGAGAACCATTGCCTAAATATTTTTAAAGATATGGTTTTATATTCAGGCGAAAGCCTTATATGTCTCTTCGTGCAGCCTACCTTCAAAGTCCTTGAGCGGAAAACGCGTCAGTTACACGAAAGGTACAGAAAGTCACGTGGTCACAGAGACGCGCTCGCGCGTTCGTCGTCTCCTTCCACAGCTGGCTCCGATGCCACTCATCATGCCAAAAAAAAAAGAAAAGAAAAAAAAAGAAAAAAAAAAGAAGACAAGTTAATTAAGATACCATTAATCCAAGTACTCGACCCCACGACCTTCGCTGGGAGACGAACCCATGACCTTTGGTGTTAAGGTGAAGTTAATTAAGTCACAGTTAATTATAAAGAGCTAATTATGGCACTCGAACCCATGATATTTGTTGGGAGTCGAATAAGTAAAAAAAAATAATAAAACCAAGTAAAAAATAATAAAACGAGTAATAAGTAACAATGCATTCGAAAGAGAATATCGGGTAATTTAATGAATATCTCGTGAGCGCGCAGGATTTCGCCTTCATCCTCTTTGGTGTATGCTTAAGTGATCATGACTGTCAATTGTTTTTTTTTTCTTTCTTTCTTTCTTCTTTTTTTTGCGGGAATGGTTCTTCATCGCGGAAACCAATATGGCGAACGAGCAAGTGATTTGGGCAAGCGTCCGTGCGTTTCCTCTCCTGTACTGGCTGACGCAATATATGGAATCCCCGCCCCGCTTACGAGCGCAGGTGCTCAGGCGCGCACACAATAGCCCGCCGTGCATTGTGACGACGCGCGGCGACCACTTGGAGATACACCGACACCGTCCTGCGCTATCTCTTCTATGCGGCCAGCTCCCAAGCGCGGTCCCGCTCGGCAGGCGCTTTCTCCTTCCTCCGCAGTGGAGGTCGTCGGCCCAATTTACAACTCGCTTCGCCACGTGTCGCCCGAGCAACCCCGCTGGCTCGATGGCGCTTGACCACAGCGGCTCGTTGGTCTAGGGGTATGATTCTCGCTTAGGGTGCGAGAGGTCCCGGGTTCAAATCCCGGACGAGCCCTCTTTTTATTTGTCTTCTTTTTTCTCCAGATGTATCCTAAGTTGTCGTTTGGGTGTAGGTGAAATTACCGCAGCAAAATATTTCGCGCTACTGCGACGGCAACAATATGATGTAAAAATGCTTGCGAGCTTAGATTTAGGTGCACATTAAAGAGCCCAGCTGGTCAAAATTCATCAGTAGCCCTCCACTACGGCCTCTCTCATAGCCCCAGTGCTGCTTTGGGACGTTAAACTCAATCAAACAATTAAACGACCCTTTTCCCCTCCCCTGTCCTTCCACAAGAAAAAAGAAGAATGAAAGAAACACAAGAAGACACATTGCAACTATAACATGCAGCCGCTACTGGCTTGTGATTATATGTCAACTATCGGCGCGCGTTCAAGAAAGCTTTGGAAATGCTTGAAACAGTGCAAACAAAAGACATACAGTACTCTGCCTACAAAGTTTGTCCAGGTCAGTTCTGAGAAATCCTAACTATATTCTTTTTCTTTTTGAGCATTTGAGGGCGCATTATATCCGTACAGGTAGCGGTACATAGGTAGTTATAGTCATAGGTAGCGGTACAAGATAGATATTGAGGGGGACATTTTATGAGATGTATACAAAAATGCTAGATGGAACAAAAAAAAACATGTGTACCTTAATCTGATTAAATCAAGCAAGCTAGGTGACATTTGTCTCCGCCCCGTTTCAAAAGGGATGCCATTAAATTATCAATCAGGACGAATTCATCACTAAAGTGGCTATTTGTGCTTTTTTTTTACTACAACAATGCGCGGCCAAATGTAGACCGTGATTCTTCCAACACTACAGATTTCCGCCCACGCTAACCAGTGCCTTAATGAAGTCGATATGCAGCTCGCCTAAAGCAAACTAAAAAAAAAGAATATTAGAATAAAAAAGCAGGGCTCGTCCGGGATTTGAACCCGGGACCTCTCGCACCCTAAGCGAGAATCATACCCCTAGACCAACGAGCCGACGATGACGACCCATGCGAACGGAGCATCCATGCTAGCCTGTCCTCAGTCAGGCACGTGGCCAGAATGGACGACGAAAAGAAGAAGACGAAAAAAAAAAAAAAAAAGAGGGCGGGGGGCGGGGTGGAGGAAGCAAAGGGCAGCTCAGACGTATCTTGCTCTTGGAGGAAGGAAAGCTGGACCTTTCATTTTGTGCCTTATGAACAATTGACGATACTAGAGAAGAGAAAGTGGGCATCATCCCTCACCGCCCCTGTCTTCTGACTAGCAAATAGTTCGGTGGACCTACGTAGCTTGCAGTTTGTTGCCGACTCTGCGCTGTCACACCAGCTGCGGCCAACGAGGCTTTATATTCGGTTCTAAAGAAACACGTAGGCCTAGCTGTGCTCAGTGCTCAAAGACTCCCTTCAGTTGAAGGGGGGGGGGGGGGGGGGGGGCTGCAAAAGCCGACGTCAAGCAGTGTAGTGAAACCAACTTTCTCTATAAATAAATTTAAATGGGTGTGCTGCAAATAAAAAGATTATTCTGAGTGTATTTCGGGCATTTATTGTGCCGATTTAATCAAGCACATGAAAAAACATACCATTTTGGAAACATTTTCTTCAAAAATAACTCGGGAGATAAGGGGTTAAAGCTATATAAACTCAAAGCAAATAAGTCTAGCTGTAACACAGAACATTAGTTGCCTTGCTTCATTGACAACCTCAGGCACTACAAGAATATATTTTATGGTTTGACACCTACTTACCTGCAAAAGTGGACAAAATGCATGCGTCTTTGGTATAACGCAGCACTCATAATACACTGGTAAGCGAACTGAAAATTAACGGGTAATCTGAATAAACCAAAGGTGAACCTTCGCTAATTCATGAGCATGTAGCTTCACGTTCAGGTGGCTCTTGAAACAGTGTGCTGTGCCAAGAATCTTAGTGCATGCAACAGTACGACAATACCTACTTTCCTGTTTTTGCTCATGCCACATCAACCGATTAATAGCGATTCAATAATTAATCGGAAATTGGGGATAATTGCCCCACACTACTCGTAATAAAGTAATAAAATCATATCCAGCGCTTGTCTAATCGGTGCCGCAGTGCTACACTTGACTTGCCGAGCCCATCCTTAAAAAAAAGAACCCCCCCCCCCCCCCCCTGACTTTAAGCAGTGCTTGTGCTGGTTTCAAATGTCATGCACTTTGAGTAATTTTGGATCCCGGAACAGAAAATACCTCCGATTTCCCCGGTGTTTTGACCCCGGAATGGTATCACACGCAGTCTGGGTTGTGACACTGCACCAATTAATGCAGACAGACACTTTCACACATTTTTCTTTTCTTGTTTGCTTTCTGCGGCTTCTTTGTTCTTATTTTCCCGTGTTAAAACGAGAGTCACAAGAATTTGAGGCAATTGCAATGAATGTAGTCGAGAGCGAGCGTCGCTCACCTTGGAGAGCGAGGTGTGCGGGAATTTCTCGAAGGACAGCGCGGTGTTCTCGCCAGCCTTTCCGCTCAGCTGCCCCTTGAACACGCGCGCCGCCGTGATGGTGGACAAGCCCATGCCGTCGCCAATGAACAGGATCACGTTGTGGGCGCGGCCCTCGCGTTTCTCGGCATTCAGGCGCCGTTCGAGCGCCTCGCGGTTCAAGCGGTACCAGTATGCGGGCTCCTCTGTAAGCAAGAGCGAGCATGAGACCGCATGTTCTACTGCACGTCTATGCGCACAGTGCGGTTTCTTCGCAGTGTCAGCTGGTGCCAGTTATACAAGTCATTTGATAACTGATTATACACGGCTATACGGTAAGCTGGAACGCTCTGCGCATTATCTATGTCGTAATAATCAGATGATCATAAGTGGGCCAGAAAGCGAGACATGTAAGGGCATGCCTTAAGTTCGTGCAAGGTTTGTTACACAGATCCTTGGCAACCCTGACCATTGGCAGCCCTGAGATCCTAGCAGCCCTGACCATTGCCAAGCGGTCTGGGTGACAAAAACTGCAGTCACGAACTCAGAAAGTGGTCGCAGTTTCACCTGAAAGGCGAAGCATCAATTGCGATAGCAAACTTGTAGAGAGCTATACGGAGTAATGATATTAGCTTTATCAGCTGTATAAACTTGGACATGCAGCAGCATCGGCAACACGCAGAACTGTTGTCGACGCCATCGGCGTTTTGCCCGCGTTCGCTCAAAATGCGTGCGGCGTTGGTGACTGTTGCCGGAGCCTGTGATATAAATAGGCACTTGGTGCCGCAGCTAAACGTCGCCTCCCTTCCCTCCCCCTCCCCCACGGCTTCTCGCGCGTCGGAAGAAGGTGCGTTTGCTCTACATATATGGTGATTGTAAAGGAGAAAAGAGACGCCTACTTCTGCAGCCCTTAAGCGAGCACGGCGCGGAACGCGCGTTTGTTCTCCGCCGTGCGTTCACTCCCCGTGAAAGACGCGCCCCTCGCGCCCTTTCACTCGCACATACAGCGTTCGGCGCGCGGCGACGATTTCTTCTCCAAATGACGTCATACGGAACCTCACGGCGACGGCGACGGCCGGCGACGGCGACGCCGACGGCAGAAATCTGCTTTTGAGTGTCCATATAATTGCTATCGCAATAATAAAGTGTGTTGCAGGAGCTAGTGCACATTAGAGCAGCACCCTCTAATAAGTCTTTCTTCACCATTGGACTCCGGTTCCGTTCAAGTTCTTCCAGTCTGGTGTGGCTTATCACATTATGTATAAGCCTGCGCCTGATACGGCCAGCATAACAGGATGTCTGTGTGCATTGAGCAGTGACGTCACATGCGAAGCCCATTGATGAACATGCTTTGGCAAAGGGATGATTGCGCTAGTCTTCTGCATCCTCACTGGAAATCATGCGCTCTTCGTCTTCCGGAATGAAGTCACGGCTCAGAGCGCGCAGGTTTCCTGTTGTCTAGGAGGAGCTGAACCAGCAGTTTGAGACTGCCGGTCTCGTGTACGCTTAGCACAAGGTCGCGATGGCAGCCCTGCCTTTCGGAAACACGCACGTCTTAACAGAACACTCACTCTCCTGCTTGGCCGACGGGTTGGGAAAGTAGGGAGTGGCGGCTGCTGCGACAGCGGTGAACGCAGAGCCCGCTAGCACAACGGCAACGGCCGCCAGGCGTGCGGCGGACGCCATGGCCGCTCCTTCACTTTGGCGGGGCCCACAAATCACGCAGTGTTCTTCCTCTTCCTCTTCATTTGATTGGACTTCGTATTCGCCGCGGCGGTCAGTCAAAGCATAGGCGTGAACTTGCCGGTGTTAGTTATTTAGATAGATAGATAGATAGATAGATAGATAGATAGATAGATAGATAGATAGATAGATAGATAGATAGATAGATAGATAGATAGATAGATAGATAGATAGATAGATAGATAGATAGATAGATAGATAGATATAGGGGATCAGGTGGAGAGGTTGAAAGCATGTGCTTCCTTCTACTTCGCATCGCTTCTGTATTGGCGAAAGCGCTGCAAAACTATGAGAACTGCTCGAAACAGATGTCAATCCTCAATGCACATTTTTGTTTTGAAACCTGATGGACATTCTCAGCGAGGGACTTCACGTACCAGTTTCCAAGTTATTGTGAGCGCGAGGTAATCAGCATACGTTTATATTACCAAGCGCATGAGCAGCAACGACCGCAGTCAGAGGTTTACAAAAATTTCGCGTGGTCTAAAATTATTTCTGTCAACGCAATTAATACTTCCATGAGAGCTACTTTTTCAGAAAAAAAAAAAAGGTGTCAGTCCCCTACCAAAATCCAGACGAAAAGCAGAGCACGAAAGTCATAGACAACAAACACACTTCGCGCTGCACAAGTGAATACAGATTTACGCATTAAAAAGAGGTCTTGCCTTAAGAAGTCAAAATCGAGCGACACTAGCTCAGGGGCAGGGTAGCATCGAGGAAGCGGCCCTCTTCGAAAGCGTGGGGAGAGTGGAGAAGCACGAAATTGCGGTAGACGGTTGTGGCTACGCTATGGGCACGTTCAAATTTGTCAGAGCATGAATTTTCTGCTCAACTTGTATACCGCGATCGAGACGTGTGTCTGAAGAAGTGCCGGCATATGTCATGTCAGAAGGAGCCCGATCCTTCACTCTCCTCGCTACTCCCTCCTCCTCTGGATCCGTTGGTGCGCCGAGCGAATCAGCTTCGGCGCCCGCGGAGTTAAAAAGGGAAATTCACTGAACTCCTATTTTCAGAACCTTGACGGCGGTGTAAATTAAGCAGGCAAGTACGCCCTTTCCTCACAACTGCGTGCACCGGCCGATAATTTTTTATCTGCGCCAGCACTTGGTGGTTCGAATTGCTGTCGCGGGACAACAATGACCTTGAAACCGATCTCTCTCGAAGAATACGTTGGACGGGACGGATGCAGCTGCTTCTCTGCATGGTAGCGGTAGAGTAGCGGCTTGCCTTATCACTTGCCGTTCTCGAGAGCGGGTCCTCCTCGAGAAAGAGAAAGCCTTGCCATTTTATCGCTAGATGGCGTACAGGGTGTTGCAGAAGACCGGAGCCAGCGGCTTCCCTCCCCACGACAACGCGGCAGTGCCGGCGGCGCATCGCCCGGCCGTCGGTGTCGTGTGGTCGTGTTGCAGTGAGCGCGTGTGCTGGCGAGTTTCACGAGCTGTTCTTGTGTGTCAGCGAGCAGTGGCGACGACCTTTTGCGGAAGAAAACAGAAGATAACGCATACTAAGATGACGAAGATTCGCATTGCACGAGTTGAAGACTGCAGCAAGCTTGCCGAGATTATGGTAACGTTTTTTGAACATGTCTTTTCGTGGCTGAAGACGAAAACATTCCTTGCAATAGCGCGCGTACGTTAACAGGCCCGTAATGAGTGGCACGTGTTTAATTTAGAAACTAACTCTAAGTTTGCTGGAGAAGAACAGCTTCAATAAGGTTTTCGTTTCGAGTTGGATGCTGAACAGTCGTTTCACTTAAATATCAGGTCCGAAAGCTTTGAGAACGTAAAGAATATTGGAATAGCTGCAGCTACGCTTGCTAAACGGGAATCCGCACTTCCTGTTTACAATGGCTACATGCCGTCGTCTCCTTTTTCCGGAGTAGAGTGTACGCTGTTCCGGAGCAATCATATTTATGGCGACTCATTGAAATTTGGTTCTGAAGATATGTGTCTTTACGAATTATTCTGAATTCAATTCACAGCTGTGCAAAACCTGCTGGGAAAGATAACCTACGAATGATAAGACGATGATACCCTGCGCGCAAGTGTCCAGGGTGCCGAACTGTAACCAGAACTGAGCCGCTTATTTTTGTCGAACCGAGACTGAACTCGGACAGAAATGTGCGTCATCATTCTGAAGCTGAACCCCAACCGGAGCAGAACGATGGAACCGTGCCGAACTGGTTGGACTAGCATCGCTGAATGGTTCCAAACAAACCAAAAAATTCGTTCCGAACCGGTCCGGTAATCATTTCCAGCAAAATTTGGGGCTAAACAAACCAACCGTTTTGAACCGGTTTCGCGGGTGAGTCTGAAAGTGACGCATAAATTCGTGTCATTCACGGGCGATTCGTTGCTTCGCCAGATCTTGGAAATTAACCATTCAATTCATCATTCCATTGGTCATTGCTAAAATGTCAAGAGGCTTGCGCAGCCACGCGTGCTACTATTTTCAAAGCAGAATACAAGAACAGAACCACTTTCGAGCATGTGATCTATAGGCCTCGCACCCGAGCGCCACGTATGCGTGCTATAATGCGTGGTGTTCAAATGTCATTCAGAAGACGTTTGCTGGACAAAAAACATCACGTGGTGTTCCATGCGGTATTACACAAAGATAGACTGAGTGCAGGACAGGAACGATCCTCATCACTACCGTGTGGGAGAAACTGCGGCTTCGGTCGAGGTCCTTCCTGACATTTCCTACAGGATTCGACCACAATACAGCAACACAGCCTCTGCGCACTTTTCAAGATATAATTAGGAATTAAAATGCGCTCGCATTTCTTATATGATGACGTTATCGCGCCGGCGAGTGGTATGCGCGCGCTGGCGGCGTGGAGCAGTCCCTACTAAACCATGCAGAGATTGAAAGACAGACTAAAACTATAGCGCATGATTCTCTGCCGCCTTCGCTCGCAATCACTTTGTCGTCTCCTTGAGCCGCTCTTGTCGGATGGCTTCAAGAAGAATAATCGCGCGAGATACAAATGTCTTATCGCTAGTACACAATGGAAGGCGACATGTGTCACATCGCTATCCCGTTACACAGATATAGAGCGTTGCTTTTAGTGTCTGTAAATGGTTTTGAATTGACGTCATCGTGGACGCGCCATCTTGGGGTACTAGCAAGTCGAGAAGCTGCGTAAAAAAGAAGCTTGACAGCATGACAGGGCTGTCTGACAGGGCAGTCTTGCTCTGAGCGACAAATTGATAACAGTGGCGATGCGGCGAAAACCGCGTGATAATATGATGCACTGATGTCATCGTGTTCATCATCGCCATGTTTGGATACTAGCACGGCGAGAAGCTGCGCCCGTGACTTCACGTGAAGACCATCTATCTTGAGATCGAATCGAAAATGAAACTAATAGTGCCAGAAGCGAGTCGAATATCGAATACTTTTCGAATAGTTTTCTAATAATGAGTAGCAATTATCACATTTAATACAAAACGATGTTCACATCCCAGTATTCTGAAAGTTACCAAGTTTCTGTCATTACACACATGTGTTATGAAGCGCTGTTTATTAAAAGCAGAAATAGACCATTAGGAGCAAACGAGTAGTTTCTTCGCATGCACAGCACTCTTCAGAGAGTGCGAATGATCGCTGTGCAGCCCGTAAAGTACGGCTGCCTAAGCGACGCAGCCTGCTCCACTATGCAAGTTCTCATGTTTTTTGTCTATACTATGCCCGCAGGGGTAAAAATTTGTCCTATACTTTTGCTCCAATTCATTTGGGCGCAGTTGACGTTCTGAAATATTCAAAAAGTATTCGAAAAGCATTCGAAAAATATTCGCATTTACGAATAGTAACTATTTCGATTCGAAGACCGAATAGAATAGGACACTATTCGATTCGGCATTCGAAAGTTTCGAATTTTCGCACATTCGTATTATCTATAGCCAAGTCAACGAAAAGTTTTCGAATAATGAAAAGCAGTTTTCACCATTGCAATATAAAGTGATATTTGCATCCTAGTATCCTTGCATCCTAGAGGCTTTCGTCTTGCAATGGCCATAAAATGTCGCAGCTTCGCCCGAAAGGCGAAGCATCAATTGCGATAGCAAATTAGTAGATAGATATTCGGAGTAGGGATAGTAGTTTTATCGGCTGCATAAACTTGGGCACATTCTCTTACTAACTGAATTAACAAGCGTGGTGTCAGCGCGTACAAGCAAACATGAATAGATCACACTGAATGACAGCAGACAACGACTGTCAAAACGCTGGCAGCAATCGCAGCCGCCGCAGCGGGCGAAGGTTCGTGCGGTCTATCGCTTTAACGGAAACTGAGCGGCGAATGCACGGCGCATACAAAGGTCAGAGCCGTGTGGAGATCGCTTTTAAGAGACGGTGCGGGCGACCGCCACAGCCGGGCAAAGTACAAACGCAGTTGTCGGCAGAGTAGAAGCTGCCGCCCCCCAACCCCTCCCTCCCGCGCTGCCTTCCCGCTTTCTTGCTTTCGCGTGGGAGATTGAGTGGCCAGTTCCCCTTGCGCCCGGTTGCAAGATAAGCATTTGGTGCCGCAGCACAGCGTCGTCCCACCTCCCTCCCTCCCATACCCCCACGGCCTTACGCGCGACGGTCGCGTTTGCTTTGCGCCGTGCGTTCGCTCTCCGTGATAGCGCGCGTCCCCCCGCGCGCTTTCACTCGCGCGTATACGACGCGCGGCGACGATTTTATCGCCCTTGGATTTTATACGGAACCTCACGGCGACGGCAGAAATCCGGTTGAATGCGTCATATAATTGCTATCGCAATAAAAAGTAGGCTGACGATGGTGATCACAACATTAGCAAGTTTCTGTCATTACATCGAATGTTATGAAGCGTTGTATATACGAAATTCACAAACGGAACATTAGGAGCTGATGAGTAGTTTATTCTCATACTCGCGACTCGCCAATGAGTGCGAATGAGAACGGTTTAGCCGGAAAAGCCGGTATGTGTATAACGCCGTTCCATTTTGGTAAGTGGAAACGTATTTGCAAAAACTTTTCGCTTATAGCTCGAACCTATACGTGGAATGCGATTAAGAGTGCACTTTTCGTTCACCTTCAACATTAGCAATAGGGCCTGCGTGCGCTTTATTTCGTACAGGACTATATACGAGGGCGCCAGTGCATGCTTGTCGTAATGAATCGCACTCGAGAAGCATGGCTGACGCATCTGATGCATTTAACTGAGATTAAAGCAAAATTTTAACATTCGACAAAAAATTAAGAGAGAGAGAGAGAGCGGTTTATTTGAAGAAAGGCAGAGAGGTCGGCTTGAGCGTTAGTTTGCTCTGGCCTGCTACTCTACACTGGGGAAGGGGGAGGTGATAAAACGAGCGATGAATGATGATGATAAGATTAGGAGGTGCGTATGTACATGTCCATCACGTTGAGGTCATACTATAGCCGTGCATGGAGTCCAGTGGCTTGAAGAAGGCTATAGTCGCTTCGATGACCACAGCTGCGCTGTTGGCGCCAGGCCAAGGACCTAAGACAATCTCGTCAGACATTGGTCTTTTAGTCACTCGCTGAATAGTAGAAATGAGGCTCTGCCGTTCTCGCGCGTACGCTGGGCATGAGCAAAATATGTGCTCAAGTGTTTCTGGCACTGGGTAGCGATCGCAGTTGGGACCAGTGTCACTGCAGCCGATGATATGTGTATATAACGCCTCGTGAGTGCAGCACCAAGACGAATCCGGTGTAACATACTTGTTATGCTCCTCTTCAGTTTATGAGGCATGCGGAACTTCATTTCTGGGTCCCATTTGTGCAGTCGCTTGTGTCGTCGATCAGGATTGGTCCAGCACTCAAGTGTAGAGTTCCGCATAACGCACCGAAGCAGGGCATTCGTGTCTGTTCGTGAGAACGCGATGCATGCTTACTTCTGGCGCATTATTATCAGCAGCATTGGGCTCGGTCAGTACTTGGGAGGGAGACAAAAAATTAATGTAAACTTGATGTCCCGTATATGCACGTTTTTGTTCGAAGCAGCATACGACCGGTTCGCAGGCAACCGCTTATTAATACACTGTATACATAAAGGCGATGACGGGCGCCGACATTTCATGACCTCAGCTCCGATGTCTACGACGGATAACGTGTGCCATGAATTATAGGGCAGTATATATGTGCGCGTGCTGCCCAGAACTACAGCTGAACGCTGTCAATCAAGCCCAGTGTCGCTCTTGCGCGAAAGGGTTTTCAAAGGCAGGCGTGCCGTCGCGCACTTTACGCAACCTCTATCTCATATCCGCTGTTTGCTCGCATTTTGCATCTGATTGCGCCCCTGCTTACGTTATCTTGACACCTTGAAAGCTAGGTTCAATACAATCTTCGTTCTTTTTTTTTTTTTTGATGAGATTAGCTTGGTTTCAGAATGGTGACATTTGAACCATGTATAAAACATATTCGTGAGTACGGGATCAAACGAACTGCCGACGCCAGATTATGAATAGAATAGCTGCGAACTGACGTTTTCCTTTTTTTCTTTCTTTCATTCATTTGCAGAGGGATCGTTCAGATATTGCATTTACGGACGTAGATGTCATTACCTCACGTAAGTTACCTGTTTATTATTATTATTATTATTATTATTATTATTATTATTATTATTATTATTATTATTATTATCATCAAATAATTATCATGGAAGCGTCATCGTCCGTCGGAATATGTACTTACATGATCGTGATTCATTGCTCTTTTGGTACATGTTACTATAAAGCGGGAACATTGGTGAATGCCGCTGGCAGTATGGCGCGTTTTCAATTCCGTTTCACTCTTCGCGAAACGGCAGCATCAAAACCTGCCTACGCTTATTGCACGTTATGTGCAGATACGCACAGTTAACGTATTGCGCTGGCATCCGGCAACATGTGGTCGGTTTTTTAGGGCCCTTTGATGCAGCGCTTCGGCGATTATTCGCCGCGCTTAGCAGTCGTGTATATATGAGCTGCATTCCGCAAACGCCACTATACCGCGCCATGGACGCCGCGCCGAACGACTTCAAGGTCGGCCTTGTCGCCCTGGGCCACTTCCTTATTAGCCTCAATCTTCTGATGCGCATGCGCCACCCGCTTCGGCTATATAGTGACCTCATTGCGGGCGGTCCCAGAGAGCGGCGAAGGTTCAAAGGCACGGAGCTACTATGAAAAAAAAAAATATTTAAAAAAATGATATGAGCGCCCTCTTTGAAACAGGCACTGTCACGTGCCACTAATATTGCCCTTTACAGCTTTGTGATACAAATAAATCTTTAAATATGTTTTTTTTTCTTTATGTCCTAAGCTACCTTATCCGATGTACAAAGCTCGCTTTATCGCGATCTATCTTTTCCTTTTGCGGCACAAGTCTTCCTCCAGCCGTCTTTTAATATAGTCTCCGCAGCCCCAGTTTCATTCATGTTTTCCCTGCTGTCCTTAAAGGGACACTAAAGGCAAATATTAAGTCGAGCTAGATTGAAAGATTGTGGGTCTGTAATAATGAATTCTTCATTCGTAATGAAAGCAGAGCTTTTGTAAGCGAGAAAATGACGAAAATAGAAAATCGGAGTGGCGCCATCTGTTGGTATAAATCTTATGTGTGGCGTCAGCACCTTTCATTCACAGAGAGGGGCCGCGACCCGCCACTGCGAACGGCATAGCTTTTTTTCTGTTTACAATGGCCGAGGCGGCAACGTGTGGCAATTGATCACCCTGCCGCGGCTGCGGCAGTGGAGGCTCAAGTGACTGTAACTGGTAACCGGGACCCAAGCAGAGCCACAGAGTGACTCAGACAAGCTGAACAAATAAATAAAGAGTCTACAAAAGAATAACAACGGCATAGAGGGCGGTCGCGTGGAGATGACGTCAAGTTCTCCGCTTTCGCGCGTGCGGCTCAAATTGAGAAGCAGCAGCGGGACCTTCGACGGCAATTTCCTAGGGAAAAACATGATATGTTGGCATGCATGAAACGATGATATACTTACAGACGAATACTCTGTCGATCTAGCTCGACTTAATACTTTCCTTTAATGCTCCTTTAAAACATATGTAACGTATCGCGAACAAGCCTATACTGCTTATACATCGAAGCTCTGTTACACGTATACGCTCACCTTACTATAGTTACTGCTGCGGTTCTTGCATAACCATAGTGGCCCTTGAAGGTTGCATGATGGAAACGGGGCCATCGCACCTTCGTGACGTCACGCGGTGTAGTTTACCTTCGCTCTGGAGGACCGCGTCACCGGCGCATGCCATTGCACGCAGCACCGTTCCCTCCCGGCGCCGCCTCTTCTAAAATAAGCCGACAGTTTCTCTCCGGACCATGCACTGTGTACGTAGTAAAGTACCTCGTTATACTTCTGGTATAAGAAGCACTACGAAGAAAGTACGACACGTCCTTGAAGGGTGTTGCCAAGAATTGGCAAACACACTTCAAGGACGTGTCGACCCTTTGAAGTGCCTCGAGCGGCCAGTCGCGCGGCAATTTTGCGTCTATTCGCGGGCTTCTTTCACGCTCGGAAAAACACCTTTTGTACGTATTGAGCAACAGAAAGCTGTATCGGGAGTTTCTCGTGTTGCTTTACAATTTTCTCATTGACACTTTTCATCTAATTATAATAATAATAATTGAGAAGTTGATTAATTAAGACTAATTGTGTAATTAGGCATAATGCAAAAAGTACTCTTATCTCCAAGCGACGGCAAACAGAATTACCTTGCTTCTGTCCAGCTATACGTGGCATTTGCATATTGTTAACTCTTGGTGCATGATAGTTGGGACATCCTGTAAATATATTAAAAAAATAACAAGGGGGTCGTCTAGTAGCAAATGAAACGTAACAAAGGAAAAAAAAATTAGCAGCTCATCATCATCGTCACTTAGAATGGAGGCCCGGGTCTCACTACAAAAGCTCGTCCACAGATGTAAAGGTCTGCCTTCACATTTGAGACGGGTCAGGGTAGCGGCACGGATAGCCGGATATAGTAGCCGCTTTCACGCAAATCACGCTGAGCCGAAACTGCTTTTAGATGGGTAAGACCATCTGGGATGTAGGGACCTGCAGGTGCTCGCATGGTGCGTCGAAGGGTACCTTTCCGAATGGCCGAAGTGTTCGACCGCTGGAACATGTAGGGCAGCGTGCGCCTCGACATGCGCAGCGACACAGAGTGAGTGAAGCATTGAAGTAGAACTGCCTCAACCTGCACCACTAATGCATCGCAGGTGATGCAAGCGGACAACGGTATTGAACCGTACATACGGTATTGAACCGGCAACGTATTGAGCTGACGGACCCAGCTATACCCTGAACCAAGAACTGGTATTCCGCCGCACGACGATACGTGTATTTCGGTACACTGAACGATTGGGCCGCACGACAAGGTGCGCGAATAGCCGGCATCATAAAAGGGCATGTTGCTTGGTGAATTGGCTCATAGTTTAACAAATGCACACCTTAGACGAGACCAAGGAGGCAGACGCAGGACAAGAGATTATAGCGCTGTCCTGTGTCTGCCTCCTTTTGTTTCGTTTAAAGCGTGCACCTGTTTAACCTATAAGTGAGCACGCGCACCAAGGCACACTATAGTTAGACCCGCATGCTAGCTTGGCTATACGCACAAAGGCGTTTATACCCAATCGCTAAAGAGCGCGACAGTGTAGCTGTCGAGAGAGACTGTCATCACGGAGGAGACAGCAGAGCATATATAAACTGAATATAGAGGTCTGGTTAATTGACGGATCCTTTTTGGTAAATTGCAGGTCTCCAGAAGAACGGCTTTGGTGAAGATCCTGTTTTCCACTGCTTCGTCGCTGAGGATGATACCACAGGTAGGTCCTTAGCGGTAGGTTGTGCCCTCCACCCCCTTTCTGATTCCCCAATTAGAATTTTTTAACGATATAAATGCTGCCGTTTCTGCAGCTGCTCCCGGGATAATCGGCTACGCCATGGTTTCAAGGATCTACTCCAGTTGGGAAGGAAAAAGCTTGCGACTTGGTGATCTGTACGTCGCCCAAGACCGCAGAAGAAAAGGCATTGGAACCGAGCTCTTGAGGAGAGTCATGAAGGTAAATTTGCGGCATGTAGAGTACAAATAATGTACAAGTTGTATGCCAGGCATGAATGGTATCTCACGGGCTCGATATATTCACGCTATGCTGCTACGTTTCTCACGCTCCCGTAAAATATATCAGGCATCCAATCAACCTAGCGGGTTGGTTCTGCGGGCATATCTGTTCGCATCGGCCTCGCCTTTCCTTAGGACCTGCGCACCTTATATATATATATATATATATATATATATATATATATATATATATATACCTTAAATGTACGATTCTTTTTTTTTCAAGTGCAAATAAGGTATCGATATAGTACCAAATGTTCTGTTCGCCTTGTCTATCCTCTATTTGCGCTGTGGGATGAGTGAACTAGCTTAACCTAGTGATTAAGCTTCTAAGTGGGTGCGTTCGGTCGATATTATTTAAAATTTAAGCGATAGTAGCGCGTTCCACTCCTAGCCGTATAGGACTGACCTATACGCCAACAGGAAGACTGACTATAGTGCAACCTAAGTTGTTTGCACGTAAGCTAACACGTTAGAAATTATACGTTTGACTATCGCGTTACGAAGTAAACGCGCAAACAGCTTTTCATTGAACTTGTTGAGGGCGTTATGGAATGTAATTTGCGCCTGTAGCACGGCTTATGAAGGCACCAACGTGTAGAATTTGGGCCGTGAATGGGCAGTCCTATAATATGCACCGCGCCCCGTAGAGGGTCTTCCGTGTATGCTGTACGTTGGTGCTACTTTACCCTGAGTGTTTCAGTTCTATGATGCCAGTTTCGCTTTCTTAGAAGACTGCATATAGACTGGTGAGTGGCAGCAAGTGACGAATTATTCGTGCACACATTGCTAAGGTGATGCGACTGCTGGCAGCTTATTCACATTCACCAATCGAATTCAAATGCACTAACCTATATCTTACGTAGCCAAAATTCTTGAAAGAACGGTGAAAACGGGCTTCTTTGGGCGTTTCTTTTGAGTTCATTGTGTTTAATTGGTATACTGTGCTGCCTAAATTTCTTATTTTATTTTTATTTTTCACTTTTTTTGTATGACTTCACAAGGAATTACTTTCTGCACTGTCGTTTTTCTTATCGACTTAGGACTGTGAAGATCAAGGATGCCGACGCATCGATTGCTGTCCACAGCTGGTGAACGAGGCGCTTATCTCCTTTTTGAAGAAACACGGAGCCAATGATATTACGTCCCAAGACGGCTGGAGCTACTATCAGCTTTCCCACGAGGACATGAAGAAACTAGCTGGAAGGACGTAAATTAAAATCGGCGATATGCTTGAGAAAGTCGTCCTCTGCGTTTATTTTCGCTTGTCCTCTCGCTTTCGCCATGAGCTCATACGTTCGTACGTGCGAACCCTTCTTGGCCCTCGTGTCTCAGCTATCTGTGACGTGCGCCTTACAGCATTGTTTAATATTGACGTGCGCCCATTCACCAGTTATAGGTATACCGTAAGCCACACAGGTTATCTTCCTCCAAACGAAAAGACGTCGGTGGTTTCGAAATATAGTGACAGGGATGGAGTTGAAGGAAGGAAGGAAGAAGGAAGAATAACTATTTCCAGAGGCGCGCAAGTTAACGCACATACACAGACGGAGTATTGACAAGACGAGCGAGCGTGCTGCAAGTATACAAAATGGCGCGCTCCTCTTGTCTACGCTTCATCTGTATATGTTCGTTAATGTCTGCCACTCTTCTAATAGTTTAAGCAAACAACCTTACAAGAAGTACTCCTACGAAGGAAGGCAGGGAGGTTTACTATACTTCGTCCGGTTTGATAGCCTATATACACGCGGGGAGGAGAATGAGGGGCGTAAAAGAGAGGGAGAGAGAAGACCTGCGTTTAGATTAGCCACACGCACGAGGCAAGGCGCAGTGCATCTGCAGTCGGGCACTATTTCTGTCGCCTTCAGGTATACTGTAGAACTCGTGACAGCCTTCTGGGCTGATGCGCTGTGAAGCTGTAGGCTCCGCTGGACCTTTGCTTAGGGAAAAGGCCGATCGTCCAGTCTGCTCAAGGCACAGCGGAGAGTCTGTTTGACGTTTTTTGAAGAGGGAACAGTGACAGAGATGATCTATCTGCAGTAACAGTGGAGTTGCTACGGCTCATGCCGCTGCCCTCAACCATTGGCATACGTTCCTAGTGACGGATTGGCCAAGCTTTCGGTAGGAAGTAAAAATTACAGTAATATAATAACGAGAGCTTAAAGGTTAAAGCTAATAATGAAGGAATAATCTCGCTCACTTTGACAGCACCTGGGATGCACTGATAGCACGATAAGACGTGCTGCGACACAGTGACGGCAGTGTCGCTATACCCTACCGACTACGTACAATTAAGAGCGCCATTAGTCATCATTCCTAACATTTATGCGCTGTTCGTGGGCCATAAGAAATTTTATACTGCGCATAGCAGTTCAACTCGCGGCTATCATGCAAATCGGCAAATGCGAATAAAAAATTATGCAGATCCCACGCGATGTGTGAATCGAACTTATGTGAAGCACTTTGCAGGTACCTAGCTATGGCATCGACCTTGCATGCATGCGGCGGCGCGCCTATATTCACTAGCTCTCTGACTCTCGATGAGTTCGAGCAGGCGCTCATTGTGGAGCTCGGACAAACCGAGGGTCAGAAAGAGCGTGGGCTGGCCTAATTGCTCGATTATTGCGAGCACGTTCCTGTCTCCATGTTTTCCATTTTCCCAAACATTTCCATGTTATCGGTACGATTCTTACGAAAATTACACGAAACTTAGAATAAATTTGAATGAAATCGATATAAATTTCACAACTATAGGGGAAGCATATACGGAAAATATATCAAATTATTGGAATGGCGTATGGAACGTTTCAATAAGGTGATTTAATGAATTTGAAACTAAAACCGAAGGTGAATGTTGGTTGGTTAAAATGAAACGAAAATGTTTTCGAGTATAAAGAATAATGAAATTCAGGAATTAAATCGTCGAAAACTTAATCTAAAACGTCGCTGTTCCCTCTGCACGAGTGGCAGCGACCCATTGTGGCTATATATCGTGGGGAATCGGCCAAAAATTGGGCGGTTTTCCCAAAAAGGAAAGCGTGCTTCGCCGTTGCAGTTTTACAGTGAAGCTGTATATGGCTAACCGATTCATCCGTCCGTCGGCTGTACGCAGAAACTATCATCATCAGCAATGACCGAGTCGTCGTCGTCTTCTTCCACAGCTGGCTCATTGGCACCCCTCGGCGCGACCGCGCGAACGCGCTCGTACCACTGCTCCCGCGTTCGTCTTCTTCCACAGCTTTGAAGAATCGCAGACGGCAATATGCGACAACGGCGGACTGCGGACACACCGTCTGTGACGTCGTTTTCTCCGTCGCAGCCGAACGTGTGTGTAACCTCATCAAGAAACACAAAGACGTAACCAATAACTGAGAAAGACTTTAACGTACTGTCGGGATTAACCCAGTGATAAACATCGGGGCCGCACGTTTCAGCTTCGCTGGTTAACGATCTGTACGGCGTGCTTGGGCGGTGAGTAAGTGAGGGAGTGAAATAACTTTATTCGGTCAACCATAGACGCGAGTAAACTCAACGTCACCTGGCTAGGCCCACTCGGGGGCCATCAGGTTGGGCGGTGACTTTTTCTTCTTCATTCTCGGTCCGCGTGCACCGACTCGTGCACTCGCCGCGAGAGGTTCCCATCGCGCGAACGCCGCAGCTTGCACGGCCGCAGAGCAGGTTCGGGCGATGTGAAGCCTCGATCGGACAGCGAAATTCAGTCGCGTCAAAATTTCCAATAAGCCGACGGAGAGTGCCTTCCGGGCCCGCTTCCAGCATGTCTAGCACAACAATAGGCGTCCACATACGCAGGGCCAAGCCGGCAGACTGCGACACCCTCAAGAGACTGATGGTAAGTGCAAGGCGGCTCGCGATGCATGTGCAGCGAAACCTATGTGGACCACACCCAACTAGAGAACACAACCAGACTTCTCCACTGTTCGCCTCTGATCGTCCTCCACCGCGTCGCCGACTGAATATACAACCTAGACGGATGTATTATATATATATATATATATATATAATATATATATATATATATATATATATATATATATATATATATAGTAGCGCGCAATGGGCAAGCCCTCCGGCCCCTCTACTCTGGAGCACTCGACAAGCGCTCGTTACTGATTGGCTGACACGAGCTCTAGCATTCGCTGCACTGCACGGAATTTGTCAGACGGCGTACATAGTCACTCAAGGCTGCGCTGATGCTTTGTGCCTCTTCTGTGTGTTGAGGACATGTAAGCACCGCTGCCGTTTAAACGGAAGCTAAGCCAAGTGATTCAACCCTTTTTGGTGCTTTCTCACGCCATTGTTACATCAATTTGGAGCGACGGATGTCTTGCGTAATATCGTCTGCGCAATTAAATATCGCGCTTAATCTTCCCCTAGTGTTTCTACGCACAATTTCGTTTTGGGCGGCCTCTCGTGTCTTTCCTGTCAATAAAATATGAAACCTTATTGAGGCGCCCTTGCTGCGGATGTGACACGCACCTAACCTATTTTGTGTGGCTGACTGAGATATGCGACAGTGTAGAAATTTTGACTTATTTGACTTAAATAACGCAAAAACAGGACGGGATGAAAAAGTAGAGAACACACAACGCTGACTGAAAAAATATTCTTGAAGACAGAGACTATATAATGTATATTACACGGAAGGCAAGGAGAACAATAATATAAAACTGAAAGCACGAACCCAATGTGAGCGATCTTGTGCGCGACAGCGACGAGCGATGGCTTCGAGCAACGAAACGGGCCGTCGCGCGACCAGATCGCTCGTTCTTGTCGCTCTGTCGCTCGGTTCTGGAAATCCAGAATTTGTCGCTCGTCGCCCGGGAGTGCAATGATCAGACTGGCAGATAGCGCGAAGCCGGAACAGGATGTACTATCGACCAAAAAATGTCAGTTTCTCCCGAAAGGCGAAGCATCAATTCTGATAGCAAATTAGTGGAGAGCTATTCGGTGTAGGGATAGTAGTTTTATCGGCTGCATAAACTTGGACACATTCGCTTACTAACTGAATTAACAAGCGTGGTGTCAGCGCGCACAAGCAAACATGAATAGATCACACTTGGTGAACGCAGACAACCAGTGTCAAAACGCTAGCAGCAAGCGCAGCCGCCGCAGCGAGCGAAGGTTCGTGCGGTCTATCGCTTCAACGGAAATTGAGCGGCGAATGCACAGCTCATACAAAGGTCAGAGCCGTGTGGAGATCGCTTTCAAGATACGGTGCGCGCGACAGCCCGCACCGGCGCAAAGTGCAAGCGCAGTTGTTGGCAGAGTAAAAGCTGCCCCCCCCCCCTCCCTCCCGCGCTGCCTTCCCGTTTTCCGCCTTTCGCGTGGGAGATTGAGTGGCCAGTTACACTTGCGCCCGGTTGCACCCGCATTTGGTGCCGCAGCACAGCGTTGCCCCTCCCCCTTCCTCCCCCCCTCCCATACCCCCACGGTCTTTCGCGCGACGGAAGTCGTGTTTGCTCTCCGCCGTGCGGTCGCTTTCTGTCATAGCGCGCGTCCTCCGCGCGCTTTCACTCGCACATACGGCGCGCGGCGACGATTTTATCGCCCTTGGATTTTATACGGAGCCTCACGGCGACGGCGACGCCGACGGCAGAAATCCGCTTGAAGTGTCCATATAATTGCTATCGCAATAAAAAAGTTTACGGACCACGGGTTCTCAGAAAACACCAAATATCCGAGCAGCCTTTAAAGGTAGCCAGTAAAACCGTAAATCACAATGTTGTTCGCATATACCAGTAGAGGCTGGAAATGGGAATACAAGGCTGCGTTTTGAGGCTGCGGAGATATTCAGCTTTTTGTCAGATCCATTTGTCCGTAAACTTTTTTGGTCGATAGTACATCCAGTGACATGCTGCCGGTTGTCGCACGAAACGAGCAAACGACCGAATTTTTACTACGTGAAAGGATACAAAAAATGTGGTTGATCCCTCTTATATAGGAATCGGTATAGAACACGAAAGTGAAACGTGTCTTCACAGAAGTAGTGTAATGTTTATTGCACATTGATATATAATGTCTATTGGTGTTTTGTGGCTAAAGCGCCCTTAGGCGTTGATGCACCCACGCTGACGCCTGGTGGCACGTCTCCTCCATCACGACTACCAACGTCGATGACCATGAGCAACCGTCGTGCATATGGAAGCTGCACTACGCTGCACACGCTAGCACAACGCGAAAGACGAAGCACGTAACTGACACACTAATACAACGCGCAAGACAAAGCACGTAACTGAATCGTCACCGAGTCAAATCAGCGCGTACAGCGCGTCGTAATTGCAGCCTCCGCGATCAACTTCAGAAACATTTTCAGAGCTAATTGCGGAGGCCACGCTCCGCTGTGCTGAGTACGGTGAACGCCACCTAGGTGGCGTTGGTAGTGCTTCTTGATGCCAGCGTCCCTTCGAATGCTGGCATCGAGGCGTCGTAGTGCTGAGACCACCGAAGCGTTCACTGTCGGTGCGCGTTAGTGTCATAATGCAGTACTTCTCTTTTCTGCTCGTAGGCGGCGGCACCGCCCCGAGCAAGAGCGCGGGTACACGGAGGAGTGTTAGATATATAAGGCGCGTCTGTGTAGCTCTCTGCAAATGCGTTTGTGGCGCAATGGTTAAACGCTCGGCGATCTATCGTCGCGGACCGAGAGGTCGTGGGTTCGATTTCCAAATTTTGCATGTTTGTGGAACTTTTTCTTCTGGTTTCTTTCTTTGTATTATGTTCTATGACGTATTTCCGTGACGGAAATACGTCAGTGAAGTCTTGGTGGACCCCGGCATAAAACACTTTCGTGTTAAAAAGCTTACTGAAAGATTTCCAGAAATATTTATGCTGCTCTGTACAACAAAAGAAATCAACGTAAATTATTAGAGCATGCTTCACGCCAGTATCGGTGCATAATTGCTGCGTTCACACCGGCAACTATAGAAAGCCATCGCTAGGGCTCCGTGTTTTCGGAGTTTATTTTCTGGCGGAAATTCGGAGTTTAGCGGAGTTTATTTCTCGTAAATCCCCAATTCTCCGAAATTCGGAGTTAAATTTTGCATTAATCTCAACACTCTAAAATCTTAGATGAAATCATATCTGAACACGAAAACATCAGAGCACACGAAGCGTATTTTTGTTGTCTGGAAGGTTTGAACGCACAAACACATATACACACAAGCACAAATATTCGAATACAAAACACCTACGTTTGTGCGTATTAAAACCTTAAAGCCTGTTGTAATAGACGCAATCATACTTTACGAGGTTGCTGTCACTGATGGAAGCACGATCCTTTCGATGGACGATTCTCAGCATTTAAAATGCCCTTTCAGCGTTTGCGCTAGAAGACTCAGCGCGCAGCGAGAAAGCACTGGCCACTAGACAGTGTGAAGTCTCCAAAGCGATAGGGGTTCAACAATGTTACTGATTAATTAGCTATGATAGTTCGCAAAATCACTCATGAGTTGGCTCATGTCGTCTGTTTCAAGAAACACTAACTTAAAAATCGGCGCATAGGTTTCGAACGCGCGGGGTGACTCGATCATGCTTCACATTTAGATTCACAATTTGAACACTATATACCAAAACGATTCACTGGTGCACTTGAGTGCATCGAAAAGGTTCCTCTCAACTGTCTGTCTCCACTTTTCAGCGACAGCAGCATAGTATCTATGAAGGTCTGCGACAGTCGTTGAGTGATCATACGTCTCTCGCTCCGTGCTCGACAAGCCCTTTGTTAAATGTGCGATGGGTGTGGTCTAAGAGATACTGTTCACGTGAGGTAAAGTTTCTATCGGCCAAACCGTCCAATGTATCAATGACTGCTTAGGACATGCCCTTTCGATATAGAACGGAACATGGTCGTGTTGGCCGTTAAAATCGGAGTTTATAGGCCTCCAGGAATAGTTTTTGCTGCTCTGTACATAAAATTTATTTCATTTAAATGATTCGATCGTGCGTGACGCCAGTTTCAGTATGTATTTGCTAACCTCGTACCGGCAACCCTGGAGACCCGTAGCGCAAAGCCGTTGCTCGCGTGGGGTTCGGCTTGTAGGCGTCGAGTGGACGCGACAGCCATCTCAATCGCGTCGCTTGCCGCCGTCGCGCACTAAATCGCTTAAATGGAGGTGATACTTAAAGCCAGCAAGTACATACAGGCGAAAAGTAGCGTAATGTAGGACGACAGACAGGCACGTTTTCGCACAACGAAAACTGTACAGTTGGACCTGTTATTCGTTATACGACATACTACGTCCTGTTTCTGCTGTGCCGTGAAAATCATATTATAGCTGTACAACAATTATTTTTGCATATAAATTAACATTTCGTGCAGAAGAAAGTCTACGTTTGTTTGAAAACCGGCATCACCCCTATATGACGTGATAACGCTTTCGCCCTCGCCTATGCGATGTGTATTCAGCGTGCTTGCTAGTTTTGGACTGTGCAAAGTGCAATCAACGCATTTTCATGGCGACAGGGTGCGATTATCCCGCGACTCCAGGAAAAAAAAATATAAACAAAAAAGAAACCAACAAGAAATCATGACAACTTCTTTACACGGAGTCACTCATTCGCCAAATGTCATTAACATACATCGCAGCTTTCCACAGCTGGAGTTAACCCTAGCTCGTCGTGTTTCGTCACTGTGCCATTACCGGTGTTGTACATGTTCCTCTAAAACAGGAACGAAAGCTCGTTTCTCATTCCTTCCCATTCTTGGAACGAGTTCCCTTTACAAGTTCCTTTAATGCGAAATGTGCGTTCCAGTTGCTCTTCGAACATTGGAACATGTCGTTACATTAACGTTACAATTTATTTTTTAAATTAAAATATAGTGTCGGATAATCCTGAGGCGAAATAAAGTGAGCAATTCAAAACACACATCGAACTACGTATATCATACGAGTCTGAACATCGCCGGCAGCAGATTATCTGGAGATAAAAAGAATCCAAAGAAACGCTCCAAAACGAATTTTTTTCAGGGAGCACCGAACATACTCCAGACATGTCTAACTGCAACTTTGGTGCTCGTCTATTAGAAGTGCAACACATGTGACACTTTCCACTTCGGTCTTGAAGTGCGCAATCAGGATACTGCGTTTTAGATCTGCAAATAGAAAGTTACTCACATGCATTAATGTCCTCCTGAGACCCGAACAACGGGACATAATCGCTCTTCCAGGTGGTTTTTATTGTCTACTGTTATGTCACGAGCTTGAAAAACAATTTTTTTTTATTTTGAATAGCACGAATAGATGTAAAAAGCCCCGTCTTTATGTACGTGAAAAAAAAAATGACTATCTTCATCATCTCCTCATGTTTGCTGTGGAAACACTGAATTTCATTGTTTAAACGCTGAGATGAAGATGGAACTACGTGTAGTACATTGCCGTGTTGCTGCCACGTCCAGTATTTTCACGCAATCTCGGTGACTTCGAAACACGCCTCGAGGTTGCTTTCGGCCGTCTGGGACGACACAGAGGTCTAGACCAATTTATTGTAAAATTTCTCGAAAGCGAATGAATAGAATATGAGTAAAACCACTTCTTTACAGCTACACAAGCACCGTACTTCATACCCAGAGTGAATACTTTCCGTAATCACTTCCGGGTGAATTTCGAAAGAAAGTTGGAAGGTAATGTGCAATGTATTGTACAAGTGGACTTAGGAGGATATAATTAAATGTCTTGCACAAGAAACAGCATCGTAAGGAACAATGTATAGGCGTTTAATGAAGGCTGATTCAATATTGCAGTCTGAGTGGGGGGAAAAAAATGTACAGAATACATAAGCGCAATTTAGTGAAGACCCTTGTTTGAACTCAGCAAGAGTTGCATCTCGAAGTTGCTGTCCGACAGGCCGGCACGGAGGAAAGAAACTACAGGAGGGAGCGTCACGTGACAATCCTGAAGCCTATAGTCATAAAACAAAAATATAACGGAGAACTCACGAAAGAAAATGCACCATAGTCACGTGACAGGCAAGCGGTAGTTCTTTGCGTCTCACGCGGCCGCCCATCCGCCCTGCATGATGTGCTGCGTGCGCCGGTGCGTCTGTTAAGTGTCGTGGAACGTTTACAAAAGGAACGTCGTTCCCTCTGCGGTTCCTTCGTAAACCTAACAAGTTACCGTTACAGTTACACCAACGTTTTACGGAACGGTGGCGTTCCTCCGTTCTTCCCAAAAGGATGTAGTTCCAGGAACGCCGTTCCTTAGAACGTCGTACCGTACAACACTGGTCATTACGTCACACGTCAATATATAGTTGGCTAATTCACTGACTAATGGTGACTACGTCACAAGTCACTATATTGTTTGCTGATCATTAACAGGCTGAATTAATCTTTACGCCTCAAATCTGCGCATTCGCTACAAGAAACGAAATGTTTGGCTTATTTTTTTACCACTTGAGGCTCTTTAACTTGAGTCGAAAGCCCAACGCATGTACGTTTCTGTATCCCGCCTGCATTTAAATTTAAGTACGGGGAATCACACACGACCTCGTGCTTAGCAGAAAAGTGACTGCTGTGAGGTCAAAGTGAAATGAATGAGACAAGCGGATGGACATTCATCCGAGGATAAGTTGACGCGGGTGATAGCGAAATATTGTTTTATTTGTACACTTTTCAGAAAGGCGCTCAAGAATTCGACTTCAAGGACGATACAACCGCAATGGCAGGTGAGGACGACCAATACTCCCTCGACTTTCGCCGTAAAGAAATGTAGCTTTATGTTTAGGCTACTGACTTGGTTAAATCCTAAAGCATGGTGTATAGGACACCGCAGTACGCCCTCCTCGTTCTAAATCAATACACAACTTCGCAGATCTCAAAGAAAATGCCTTTGGAGACTGGCCTCTGGTGAATATCCTGGTGGCTGAGGACAGTAGCGGAGGTAAGCCCACAGCTGCTGTCGTCTGCGGGGTGTACCATCGACATAAATTGAATTGCGAACGGGAAAGTTATGACAGACCTTCGGAAAGCATGCATGAAACTTCAACCAGTTCTTACGTGTCCTTGAATGCGATTTGAGTTCGCCACTAGACGCGATGTACCAGAACACCTCGTCCGTGGGAGTAATAGTGGAAATGACGTTTATTAGTCCCAACGGAACTAAGGACATTGTATGGGTCATGGTGGGTCCGTATAAGGTCCTTAATGCCGTTTCTGGGCACCAGCATGCACATCCCATACCGTTTATAAACTACCCATGTTTTAATGTGAATGTTTTAAGCTTCCTCACTGGTCTAAAGACACACAGACGAAGAAATGGCCGTATACAAGTCATGGAACAAGGTCATCCACACTGCCCTTTGACGTTTGCACGCAGGCAACGGCGTGCCATGCCCTCCGCTGTGCGCCAGTCTGATGCCGTCGCCCCCGCTGATTGGCTGCGCCCTGTACAGCCTCGTCTTCAGCACCTGGGGAGGCCGCAGCATGGTCCTGGATGGCTTGCACGTGGCACCCGCATACCGAGGCAAGGGTGTCGGCTCGGCACTCCTCAGGGCTGTCTTCAAGGTCAGCCTATCGCCATAATTATACATAGTCTTCGAAGAAATGTACTGCGATCATAATAGGAATTAAGGTTTACCTTATTGAGTGATCAAGATATAGCCAATCAAGATATAGCCAATCAACCCAGATCAAGATGTAGTCAACGAGAGTTCTGTCGCCGTCGCGGATGCTTCGAGCTTTATGTCCCCGGTGACCACGGCCAAGCTGCGCCTCCACACTTGCCGGGGCGTGGCTAGTAGAAACCTGCCGAGCCGCCGCCAGAGGCGCCTGCTGCAGTCTCGGACACCGCGCGCGTTCAGTGCGAACGCGGGGAAATGCGGACGGCGTCGGCAGCAGCTCTGCGCGTTGCCTCGTTGGTGCTGCTACAATTTCTCTCTCCCGAGCATAGCGCGCGCCGCGCGCATGCTTACTTCCCTCTCCTTAACGTCTCATGTCAAGGCAACATGTGCACGACACGGGGAGGAGCCGAAGCACACGCCGTTCCGCGAGGGGGTTGCTAGGCAACTCAGATGACTCATCGCTCAGCGACGAGGCAATGCTCAAAGCTGCTGCCGACGCCGTTCGCGTTTCCCCGCGTTCGCGCCGAACCTGGCCGAACGCGCGGTGTCCGTGGCTGCAGCAGGCGCCTCTGGCGGCGACTCGGCAGGTTTCGACCAGCCCCGCCCCGGCAAGTGTGGAGGCGCAGCTTGGCCGTGACGTCACCGGGGAGATAAAACTCGGAGCCGCCGCGACGACGGCAGAACTCTCGTTGACTTTGTGACGAGTACATGTAGCCTTGAGATGGGACGACCAAAGAAGATCCGGACACCCGAAGAAGAAGCCGCTCATAGCGAGAATCTGCGCGTCGGCGGCGAGCCGATTCGGAATACCGTGCCAGGCAGCACTTAGCATTTCCTAGCAAAACTTAGTCAAGCCTAGGAAAACCTGGAAGAAGGTAGGTCGATCCCCAGCGCTCCGCTGTTTTCACCAGCCTTGCATCACTATAGTGCAAGCTGCGAACGTTTTTTTTTGTGTTATTGCGAAAGCAAGGCTTAATTTTCGATATTTGAGGGGGGAGGGCAATGGGGGGGCCTCAAGTGCCGCGCCCCCGTTTTATTGCAGTGTCCTTCCCGCGCGCAATGAAACCTGTGTAGACACTCACCCCCATGCACTGGCCTCCCGGTTCCGGAGCCCCCCGAGCTGATATCGTTGTCGTCTTTCGCTTGCGCAGGAAGCGGCTCAGAACAAGTGCAACGAGCTCACCTGTCACGCGCTGACCAAGAGCGACGCTTTCATCAACCTGATGCGGAGGCACGGCGGCATGGACCAGGAGCGGGAGAAAGGGTGGCACCTCTTCGAGATGGACATGCGCGCCATCACTATGCTCACCCTGGAGCAGCCGTGGACGCCGCTCAAAACCGCCGCCAGCACGAGCAAAACTTCTTCGTGACCGAAGTGCGTGCCTGTTTCTCACGGTGCGCTTTTGGCCTGTTCTGTCGCGGATCGCGAAAGCGCACTCGACAAAAGTTCGCCTGCGGCACGCTGGCGCGTTATGTCTGCATGGAACAGCGCCTAGGTGACCGGGTGACGATTGCAGGCTGCCGAAAGCAAGCAGCCGAAGACATCGAAAGACTGCAGCGTGTGCCAACCGCCTGTTCCCCCGTTCGCAGTCGGTGTCGAAATTTGAAACTGCACGAGCGCGGCTTGGAAGAGTCGGAACGAGGTGAAGCGGATAGGGAATAAAAAGGGGACCCGCTGAAACTAATAGCTGGCTTGAGGCTGTGAATAGCTTCGTATTGCATATTAACTGAAAGAATTACACTCACGTTAAATGCCGCAAAAGGACCAAGCGGGGCACTTGCTTCGCGCAGGTGCATTCGCCCAAATTTTATAGCTATAGCCCGCATGCAGCTACAAAATCCGAAATCGCATCAGCAGGGGCGGGACGCGCAAGCAGCGTTTCACGCAAATTTGAAGCATAAATCGCAGCGCTACTGAGGCCAAAGTGGTGTATCAATTCGGACGGACGCTTTCCAGAACGCTAGTAGCCGTTCAAACAGGGCGCACAGTTAAGAGATGGCGCTGACAAAGCGGCGAGCGCCCGTGTTGAGAAAGTCCTAAACAACATTAGCCGGGCGGCGCGTGCAAGCGACGTTCCGTGCAACTTGTCCGTGGTAATATCAAAAAGCGGCTCTCACGTTTTCCTTGAATCGGTGAGCCGGGGCACCGTGGTGCACGCGAGAGCTGCTTTCATTATTATCTACATCAATATCTCGAAACTGTTGTCATCCCGAGAATTCGTTTCGAGTGGATCCGCCTTGCAAACTCCACGGCTACAATTTGTACATTCCAACGTGGTCCATCATTTGACTAACATACGACCCACAAGGTTTATTTATAAATAGCGATGCAAAGATCATAACAAAAATCAGTCACTTTAGTATACGCCAAAGAGGGTGAAGGCGAAAGCCTGCGCGCTCAAGAGATTCAATAAATTGACATTTTCATTCGAATGCGTTGTTACTTCTTGTTTTCTCCAACGAAGGTCGTGGGTTCGAGTGCCTTAATTGACGCTATCTTAATTAACTTCGCCCTAATTACCACTAAAGTTCGAGGATGCGACTCCCACCAAAGGTCGCGGGTTCGAGTATATTAACTGTGCCTTAACTTCGCCTTAACACCAAAGGTCCTGGGTTCGACTCCCACATAAGCTCGAGGGTTCGACTCCCATCGAAGATAGTGGGTTCGAGTGCCTGAATTAACTCTTATCATCTTAATTACCTTGGGCCTTTTGTTTTGTCATGATGAGCGGCATCGAAACCAGCTGTGGAAGACGACGACGACGAAAGCGCGAGCAGTGGTACGAGCGCGTCTCTGCGCGAGGCGAGCTCACGTGACTTTCTGTACCGCACGCCACGTTTTCAAGGCCACCGTCTGATGAGGAATTTAAGGATTTGGCCTTGAAATGGACGCAGGCGTAAAAAGGCGGAATATAAAATACCTTTACTAATTTCCATCACGCACGTCAGCGCTTTGAGACGCGTGGCGTATTGCCGCGTCGCTTAGAAGCAATTTCTTGATTAAAAGTGAGCGCATGCATCTTAATTCGCTTAGTCATCCACTTAATTCGTTAAGTCATCCATCGTTATCATCCATCTTGCTTGCTTGCTTACGGGGATATGAGTGCTTATGGGGGTATGAGCTAATGATGATAGTTCTTTTACCTTTCGTGTTGTCGAAGCGTTTTCGCTCAATGACTTTGAAGGTCGACTGAACGATGAGGCTATATAAGGCTTTTGCCTTAATAATATGCTGTGCCTTGTTTTGTTCAGTGCTGGTCGCGTGTTTGGATGAGGTTGTGCATCGGTGGAATAGGTGGCCACATTGAATTCTCGGAAAATCGGAAGCAGTTGAAAACTGACATACTTCTACCTATTTAATCAACTGAATGGTGATTATAGGATGCATCAGCTAAAGGACATGTACTGCGAGTAATATATAACGTTATGACTATTCTTGCTTTCATATGACAAAATGTGTTTGAAAAGGTACTCTCCTTATGACATACTAAAGGGTGTATTCCGTATGGCGGTTGTTTAGTATGTCATAGGAGTGGTTACACGTTGTGACTTGGCTCCATTGACGAAGCACTCAGTGTTGAGGATTTCGGTGGCGAAACCAAGTATGTTCATTAGAACTAAAACACAAACTAAATTTGCATAGCAGAGCGTGGGTTAAAGGAATGTAACTTAGAAATAAAAAAAAATACTGTTAAGAATTTTGAGAGCTAAGTGCAAGAAAATTAGGTACCACAATGCCCTTTTGGCTGGCGACCTGGGCAAGTGCTATCAGCGACATACGTCCTCAGCGGCGTCAGCAGTCATTATTACATATTTTAATGATACCGAATGAAAAACCAGTCCTGCACTTTATTAATTTTACACAATCATTTTTGTTATTTACCATGACAGCATAGTGTTTTTATTTTTTTTTTAATCGCATGGGGCACATAGCGTTACTCGGCTCATTCAGGTGAATTACCTGTAGATGCGGATATTACTTGCATAAAATGTCCAGGTAGCTAATTAAAACACTAATTAGTTTTCAATTATTCACTTTAAGGCACGTGTTGCAACTGTGGAACTGAAACTCAGTAGTAAAATGATGTCTGCTTTGCAGAAATCCTAAGACTGAAAGCAAAACCTCCGAGATATCCGTCCCCAATATCTGCTGAAGGAATACGAGGTCTGTCCCAAAAGTTCGTGCAGCACCATTAAAAAAATCATTTCACAAATGTAATATTTCATGTACATCAATATGTGGTCCCATGTGCTATTAAGTGCTTATCACTGTGTCTGTATATCATAATCATCACCCAACACCTGGAGTAGCATGTCAGGCTAACATCTCCAGCATATCATTAAAGAATGTTTCTCTCTCATTTCAAAATACTCCCCATTAGGCGTAATACACAGGCTCCACCCCTTCTTCCATTGGAAAGTACCCTTGGAAATCCTCTTCTAAGCGCTTCAGTCAACGATGTCGTTTCCTTTTGAACTGTCGTCACATGAACGAAAAATCGTTCTCGGAGCACCAGTTTGCACTTGTGGAATATCAAGATTTGGAGAAACAACAACAAAAATAAAGGTAATTGATGTGGAGTTATAAGAAAAATGAATAAAATAAGTAATGTGACATGTGAAATAAGAATATGTGACAAAATGAAACCGCAGCAGGTAGCATTGCAAATGTAAGGAACATTGTGACTGCACGGAAAGTGTACGACAGTAAGAAACCCATCTTGAGCAGCAGCTGGAATGTACAAACAAGACATCTCTATGACACTGCTGTCAAGATGGAACAAACAGGTAAAGATTGGTTCAAGTTGAATGCTGTACCACCACCCCAGCCATGAACAAAGCAAATAGCTTGCTTGCACAAGCAATCCTTTGTTGGTGTCTTAATGTGACAGCAGGGACAACTGTAAAGCACCCAAGTTTTCCTGTTTCGACTGCCAATACACCTTTACAGGCCAGGTGTGGAGACAACCACGAGTCTTGGCGCTAGGCCTTTTCCGTTGCTTACACCCCAACAGTGAGCTTGCGTCGAACAAAACCACAGCGTCAAAGCCATGGCCTGTAAGTAAGAAGGCTTAAATAAATGGCACTAGGAGAGACACCCCTCTGACAGCACTTGACAGGCAGC